>NW_020954564.1:5546705-5708171 GCF_900497805.2 Vombatus ursinus | reverse complement strand
TTCTTCTTCTTCTTCTTCTTCTTCTTCTTCTTCTTCTTCTTCTTCTTTCTCCTCTCTCTCTCTGTCTCTCTCTCTGTCTCTCTGTCTCTCTCCTTTATTCTCCCTGATAACTTGAGGGCATGGCCTGATTCCTGGACCCTGGACTTTGACCTCAGAAAACAGTTTCTTGATCCTGGTAGAGAGCTAGACCTTGACAAAGGATATGAACAGGGAGTTTTCAGACAAAGTAATCAAAACTATCTATAGTCATATGAAATAATGCTCCAAATCACTATTGATCAGAGAAATGTAAATTAAAACAACTCTGAGCTATTACCTCACACCTGTCAGATTGGCTAATATGACAGAAAAGGAAAATAACAATGTTGGAGGGGATGTGGGAAAATTAAAACACTAATGGTGCTTTATTAAAATTATTATTAGTGTTTTATTAAAATACTAATTGGTGAAGTTGTATACTGGTTCAACCATTCTGGAGAGCAATTTGAAACTATGTTAAAAGGGCTATAAAACTACGCATATCCTTTGACTTAGCAATACCACTACTAGGTCAGTCTCCCAAAGAGACAAAAAACAAGTAGGAAAAGGACCTATGTGTACAAAAATATTTATAGCAACTCTTTTGGTGGTGGTAAAGAAGTGGAAATTGAGGGGATGTCCATCAATTGGGGAACGGCTAGACAAGCTGTTGTATATGATTATGATGAAATATTATTGTTCTTTAAGAAATGATGAGCAGGATGCTTTCTGAAAAACATAGAAAGACTTATGTGAACTGATGCAAAATGAAATGAAGAGAAGCAGGAGAACATTGTACACATTAACAGCAATATTGTATGATGATCTACTATGAAAAACGTGGCTATTCTCAGCAATAAAATGATCCAAGACAATTCTGTAGGACTTATGATGAAAGGTGCTATCCATCTCCAGAGAAAGAACTGACAGAGCCTAAATGCAGATCAAAGATACTTTTTCTTTACTTTCTTCATTTTTCTTTTTTTTCTATGTTTTCTTTCACATAATGACTTACATGAGAATGTAGTTTGCATGACTATGCATGTATAAACTATGTCAAATTGCTTACTTTCTCAGTTGAGAGGGAGGAAATAATTTGGGACTCAAAATTGAAAAAAAAGAATATTAAAATTGTTTTTACATGTAACTGGGAAAAATAAAATATTAAATAAGCTTAAAAAAAGAAAGATAAACTTTGATCATCAGCACTAGTCCTCTGAAATGCTTATAGTGAGATCCTCAATTCTTTCTAATTCTTGTTAGGACTCTTTGTGTCCAACTCACAAGAGAAATTACTTACTCTACAAACTCAACAGTAATCTTTTGACTGTTGAATTCCTCACCTCTCTTTAAAACCCAGATCAGATGCCACCTCTTCTAAGAAGCCGTCTTTGATCTTCCTGTTTACTAATGACCTTCTCCCTCAAACAAAGAACTTTATTGTATATCTCAGTGAAACACTTTCCCTGCAAGATTGTATATTAAAGTTATCTGTGGTATTGTCATATCTACCTACCAGACTCTAATATCCTTGAGATCAGAGACTGCACCTTATCTAAATTTTGTTCCTAACTTAGTGCTGTATCATATTGGTACCCTTTTCTTTTACTTTCTATTGCCATGTTGGGGGAATGTGGTCATGGTTGAGGTGTGAAAGAAATATCCTAGTTCCCTTTACTTCTTTTTATTTTCTCCTACATTCTTTGCATCAAAGCATATCCGCATATTTACATTGTATGAACAAATCACTCAATATTTATCATTATCTTTATCTATCTATCAGTCTAGGTCTGTCTATCTATCTATCTCTCTGTCTGTCTGTCTATCTATCTACCTACAGCCACACATTTACATACATGGACTTACACATTCTTAAATGTATGCAACATATATATATATATGTATATATATATATATATATATATATATATATATATACACACATATTACTGAGCTTTGATCTATTTTTCACCATTGTATAACCTCAGAAGTTTCGGGATGTGGTGGTTGTAAACCTAGCCACATGACCCACATTAACCTCTGTGTCATTTATTGTCCCTGAAAGTTCCCACCTCTTCCTAAATGATCTCAACAATACTTACCAACAGGAAACTGAAGCATGAACTATTTACTCTTAAAGTATTCCACAAGTAAAAAATGTGGGAGGGGAAGTTCATTCCACCCTCTGATTGCATGTTATATTTACAAAAGTAGAGAAGTTTGACTAGCAAAACCTCTGTTCTCAAACACTGCTGAAACTGTAGATACCATGTTGTCCTTCCTTATAAGATAATAGCAGCTTCTTCCTTAGAGGGGCTAGCTCTCTCCTCTTCAAAAAGTGCCTCCCAACTATTATTAAGCAGCGAATGTTGACACAGATAATCCTTGCATTCTATTTAAACATTGAAAAATAGATTTAGAAGGTCTTTAGAGGTCATTTAGTCCAGGTATTCTTCAACTGGAATTGATGGACCCTCCAAAGCAGAGTATTTATGAGGTTCAAATGAAATTATGGATATAAAACATTTTTCAAGCCTTAAAGTTTTATATAAATTCCAGTTGTTGCTATTTGTTGATGTTGTTATCATTTATTAGCCTATAGTTACCAAGCCTCCAGTCTTGTGATGACTCCATTCTTTGAATCTTCCACTGCATTCCTTATGACCTCAAGCAGTGGTTAAAAAGCAAAACAGGGCCATGCTGGTAAATGGTTAACAGGGAGGGGGAGGGGTAATTCATGTACCATTACTTTTAGTGTTTAATCTGCGTTCTGCATTGTTAATACTTTCCTTAAGCCTTGTCAACAAAACAATAAATCAAGCCCTGATTTGTAGCAATTACCAATTTCGGAGGTATAAATCCTCACACTAAAAAAAATGAACAATTCTCTGGAAGTCATTTAGATCTGTCTCCAGTCTATCCCTGCCCCAAAGAATCTGTCAGTAGATTTCAGGGTTTAAGATGTCAGAATACAGGCACCAACCCAGCTGAACTCTGCCAAAATTCCCCTCTGAACAATGTTAAAATAATGTTTTAATTAAAATTTTGAAATGGCAGAGCTGAGAAAAGGTCAAGGTGAGGCATTTTTTCAGCTTGAGACAACTTTGGAGGTCAGCAGGAAAGATCTGTGACACTAGGGTAGAGGCCAGTCTGGAGTGCATGCACACTCACTAATGGTACTAATGGTGGATCTGACAGCAGCAGCAGTAGCAGTAGCAGTAGCAGTAGCAGCAGCAGTTTTAGGAACTCTTACAGGGATGTAAGGGGGTTGGGCAACTGGTCAGAAAGAGATTACTGGAGAAGATTGGCAACTTTATTACCATAAGCTGTTCTAGGTCAAAGTTCCAGGGAAGAGAGGAGAATCTGTGGTCAGTGACAAGGAAGCGGGGCCCCTTGTACCAGTTTCAAGGCAGAGAAAAGTTCTAGCACTTGTAGCTGCAAATGAGCAGGGGCCCTTCCTAGGTAAAGACCAGAATGCACATCAGAAGAGCAGTGAACCCACCTCTCCCCAAATCACTCCACTTTGGAAACATTGAAAACTGGAGACCCTCAGGACTACCTCTGAAAACAGAAGCACAACAAAGCCTGAAGCTTGGAATGGTGTCTCCCCATCTCCAGGTGAGCAGAGTCAAACTTTAACATAAAATTCAGTCAAGAAATGGGTTAGAAAAAAAATGAGCAAACAGAAAAAAAAAGAATGAACTAGAGTATAAAATAATTACTACAGTGGAAGGAAAGACAAAGAGAAAACACAGAAGATGGCAACAAAGTCAAAAGAGCTACAAACAAAGCCTCAAAGAAAATTGCTAATTAGACCCAAGCCCAAAAAACAATTCTTAAAAGAGTTAAAGAGACAAGAATGGTAGAGGAAAAATTGGGAAAAGAAATGAGAATGCTGCAAGAAAATTATGAAAAGAGAATTAACAACTTAGTAAAAGAGTCCCCACCACAAAAAAAAAAATAGTGAAGAAAATAACACCTTAAACAAACAAACAAAAAGGCCTATTGCTACATGAGGCACAAAAATTCACTAAAGGAAAGAACTCCTTAAAAAGCAGAATAGACCAAATGGATAAAGGAGTTATAAAAATTCACTAAGGAAATTAATTCATTAAAAATTATAATTAAGCTAGTGGAAACTAATGATTCAATGAGATTTCAAGAAAAAAATTTTCAAAAAAAATAATAAAAAAGAAAAAAAAAAGGATGAAATATCTCATTGAAAAAAACAACTGACCTGAAAAATAGAGGAGAGATAATTTAAGAATTGGCTGGTTAGTTCTTATATTTTGTGCTCAAAGAGGACAAAAATGACATCACTCTGTTGGGGTCAAGGTACAGTGTGTCCAACTATGGCTAATTAGACCAATATGACCTCAGAGGACTCTACCACAGATTGGGCACAAATAGTCCAATTCAGACCTGCACAACTTGGCAGTAGGTAGGGGCCAAAATTAAAATAGGTTAAATTTTTTCAGGCCGCAGATAGGTTAGACTAGAGACAGACTGGCAATGGTTGGTTGGTGTGGGTCACATGACAAACAGGAGAGAGTTTGCAGTGGTAACCCTACATTTTTCACAGGCCACCCAAAATCCATTGGCAGGCCACCAGTGGCTCATGGGTCATATGTTATGGAGGCCTGGTCCAAATAAAAATTTGGAGTGGAGATATCTCTAATTTGCCCATCTCAGGTTTCTTTTGAGCTACTGCAATTTTGTTCATAGAGCACAATGCCTTCCTTGATGTGAGCACACCTTGGTGGGCGGTCATTGCCAGTGTCTCTCATGTCTCACAAATGATTCCAGAATTCTTCAGAGAGATCTTGAAAGTGTTATTGTATCGCTTCTTCTGAAATCTGTGTGAGCACTTGTCTTCTATGAGTTCTTCACAAAATAATCTTTTGGGCAAATGTACATTTGACATTCAAACAATATGGCCAACTCATTGGAGTTGTCCTCTCTGCAGTATGGTTTAAATGTTTGGTAGTTCAGCTTGAAAAAGGACCTCAGTGTCTAATATTTTATCTTGCCAGGTGATCTTCAAAATCTTCCTAAGACAGTTGTAATGGAATAAATTCAATTTCTTGGCATGGCACTGGTAG
This sequence comes from Vombatus ursinus, assembly GCF_900497805.2. Lineage (NCBI taxonomy): Eukaryota > Metazoa > Chordata > Mammalia > Diprotodontia > Vombatidae > Vombatus > Vombatus ursinus. The sequence goes on along the minus strand of NW_020954564.1, from coordinate 5,703,051 downwards.
ACTGTCCAGGTTTGACAGGCATCAACAAGCTCAGCAAAATGGCTCTGTAGAACTTCAGATTGGTAGGCAGCCTAATATCTCTTCTCTCCCATACTTTTCTTCAGAGCCTCCCAAGCACTGATCTAGCTCCAGCAATGCATGTGCCAACCACATCATCTATGTGTGGATCCTTGGAAAGTATACTGCCAAGGTAAGTGAACTTAACCACAGCATTCAAAATTTCTCCATTTGCTGTAATCAGTGGTTCCATGTAAAGGTGGTACAGTGCTGGCTGGTAGAGAACCTTTGTTTTTTGTTGTGTTTTTTGTTTGTTTGTTTTTTTGTGTATGCTTTATTTGTTAGGTCAAAATTAGCAAAAGCAGAAGAGAACTGATCCATACTTTGTTGCATCTCAGCCTCAGAAGATCAGAGGAGAGATAATTTAAGAATTATTTGAATACCTGAGAGCCAGTGTCATCTAATAAAGAGAATAGAAATAATATTTTAAGAGATCATCATGGAAATTTCTCATGATATCTTAGATCCAAAGTGTAAAATAGAAATTGAAAGAATCCACACAACCTCTTGAAAGAGATCCAAAAATGAAAAATCCCAGGAATATTATAGCCAAATTCAAGAGCTCCCAGATAAAAGAGAAAATACTTCAAGCAGCCAGAATGAAACAATTCAAATATCATGGAGCTACATTCAGGATCCCACAAGATTTGGCAGCTTCCATTTTAATGGAACAGAGGGCTTGGAATATGATATTCCAGAGGGCAAAGGAGCTAGGATTACAACCAAGAATAATCTATCCAGCAAACCTGAGTATAATCCTTCAAGGGAAAAATGTATATTTAATGAAATAGAGAACTTTCTGATGAAAAGAGCAGAGCTGAATAGAAAATTTTACATTCAAACATGAGTCAAGAGAAGTATAAAGAGGTAAACATGAAAGTGAAATCATAAGAGACACTAAGTAATGACAAACTCTTTACATCCTTATGTGGGAAGATGATATTTATAATTCATACAGACTTTATCATTTTTAGGGCAGGGTCTGCATAGACAGAATTATGTTGAGATGATCTTCAAAAAATGAAGTGAGAAAAAAGTAATGTGCAGAGACAAAGGGGAAGGGTAAAGTAGAATGATGACATTCTTCTCATAAAAGAGGCATGCAAGGAAGAGCTTTTACAATGGAGAGGAAAATGGGGGGAGTAGTGGACAACATTTGAACCTCACTCTCATCAGAATTGTTTCAAAGATGGCAATATATATACATATATACATACACTTAGCTGGAAATACAAATCTCTCTGACTCAATAGGGAATTAATAGGGGAAGGGGATAAAACATATTGAGGGGATAATAAGGGGAGGGCAGATTAAGGGAGACAATGATCAGAAGCAAAACAGACTTGAGAAGAGACAGGATAGAGAAGAAAATGAGAGAGAAAGAGGAATAAACATAAAAAAGGAGATGGAAGTAAATACGTAGTAATCATAACCATGAATGTGAATGGGATAAATTCACCCATAAAACAGAAGTAGATAGTAGAATGGATTGGAAACCAGAATCCAGCAACATGTTGTTTATAAGAGACACACTGGAAACAGAAAGACATACACAGAGATAAAACAAAAGGCGGGAGCAGAATCTATTATATTTCAGCTGAAGTAAAACCAAGTCAAGAGAAGCAATCATGATTTCAGACAAAGCAAAAGCAAAAGTAGACCTAATTAAAAGATATAATCAGGAACAGTACATTTTGCTAAAAGGTGCCATAGAGAATGAAGTAATATCCAAAAAAAAAAAAACCTTACAGCAAGTTTCTCTGATAAAAGTCTCATTTCTCAAATATATAGGGAACAGAGTCAAATTTATAAAAAAAAAGAACCATTCCCCAAATTGATAAATTGTCAAGGGATATAAACAGGCAGTTTCCAGAAGAAGAGATGAAAGCTATCTATAGTCATATAAAAATCTTCTAAATAACTATCAATTAGCAAAATGTAAATTAAAGCAATTCTGAGATACCACCAAATACCTTTCAGAAATGACAAATACTGGAGGAGATGAGGGAAAATAGGAACACTATTAAACAGTTGGTGGAGTTATGAACAATCATTCTGGACAACGATTTGGAACTATATTCAAAGTGCTATAAAACTGTGCATAACTTATGACCCAGCAGTACCACTACCTGGTCTGTGCCTCAAAGAGATCAAAGGAAAAGCATATGCATACATCTGTACATACATACATACATACATACATATATACACACATACATGTGGGTATATGTGTATATATATTTATGTATATGTATGCATGTGTATGTGTATATATGCATGTATGTGTGTCTAGATGTATATGTGTGCATGTATATGCACATATATAATATATATATAATACATTTGTGTATATACACACCTACATACGTATGCATACATATATGCATAAGTGTGTATGGTATATGTGTGTGTGTGTGTTTGAGTATAAAAACCATCTTTTGTTTTGATAAAAAATTGGAAATTGAGTGGATACTCATCGACTTGGGAATGGCTGAACTAGTTGTGGCAACTGATTGTGATGTAGTACCTGTGAATTATAAAAAAATGATGGGGGAGGGTGTCATTCTGGCCAGGAAGGGGGGACATGGGAAGACTTATGTGAACTAATGCAAAGTGAAGTGAGAAGAAACAGGAGATTATTGTGCACAGTCAGCAATGTGGCAATGATGATTAACTGTGAAAGACTTGGCTACTCTGAACAATACAATAATCCAAGACAATTCCAAATAACTCATGATGAAAAAATACTATCCTCCTCCCAAGAAAGAACTGATGAGCTCTGAGTGTACATTAGCGTATAACTTTCTTACTTTCTTTATTTGTTGTTGTTGTTGTTTTTAATATATGGTTAATGTGGAAATATTTTTGCATGATTTAACACGTATGATTGATATCATTTTGCTTGCCTTCAGTGGCTGAAGGAGGGGCTCAAGGGAGGGAGAGAATTTAAAACTCAAAATTTAAAAAGAAAAGGATGTTAAAAACAAATAATAAATTTATTATTAAATATACATTTCAGGGTTCACGAACATAGGTTGGGGAAAATATGTCTTTATTTTAATATAATCAGTTTCTTTTGTAGTCACTTTTTTTTAACAAATATTATTCTGAAAATGGGTCTTTAGTTCTACCAGATTGCCAAAGGTGTCCTCAACACATGCAAAAATATCAAAGAGCATAAATCTAATACAACTTCTCATTTTATAGATGATGAAACCAAAGCTCGGAGATGTTATATTACTTGACTAACATCATAAAGTAAATGACAGAGGTGGAATTTGAACATAGGTCCTTTGACTCCAAATCTAGTTCTTCTTCCACAGATATAGGAGAAAAATACAGAGCTTGATTTGACCTTATAGATTATCCACTCTCCTCACTTTGGAAAGGGTACTTTTCATTTTACAGATGAGGAAACTAAGTCCCAGAAAGTTAGAGCTACATTTAAGATCACACAATAAGCAGCAACCACGTTTGCATTTTCCATTGTACTTTGAGAATCTCCAAAGAAGGAAAACTCTAGAAGTCAGTTGATGCAATCCCCTGCCTCTAGAAAATGTGACATATAGATCATGCCAATTCTAACTAGAATGCTTTCTAACTAAAATCAAGGACCATTATTCCATCCAAACAATTTTAATGCTACAAAAGGGATGTAATGATTTAGTAATGACTTCTATAGCACAGAGTATACACTTTAAATTTATTTTTTAAGAATACATTTATTTCCAGAATCTTTTTTTTTCAAAACTGAAATCTAGATTGGATATTGTCTCTTATTCTTTGTACAACTATTTTTAGAAATAAAAAAAGAATGCTTGAATTAGCTGAAATATTTGAGATTATATTTTAATGTAGCAAAAATGGCTATAGATCTTGAAAGATGGAGAGGAACAAAAAACCTCATTTTAAAAAAGAGTTAACAAATTCATAGAAGAGAAATGGCATGGTCAAAAACTCAAGTTAGTTTTTGGCAGAGCTGATGCCAGAAGCCAGATCTATCTGTTTCCTAATTAATTTCTCATGTGTCACAGTGAATAGAGTGCTGGTCCTAGAGTTAGGGAAACCCAAGTTCAAATCTGGCCTCAGACACTAGCTGTGTGATCCTGGGTGATTCACTTAACCCCATTTGCCTCAGTTTCCTCATCTGTAAAATGAGCTCGAGAGGGAATTGGCAAACTACTCCAGCATCTTGGCCAAGGAAATCCTAAATGGGGTCACAAAGAGTCAGATATGACTGAAAAGTGACTAAACAACAAGAAACTTCCATCTCAATATTAAATATCTTGGATTGTTTGGAATACTTGTATTTAAAATACAAACTTGGTCTTGTTTTTTTTTTTTCATCTGCAAAAAGGAAGGGTTGAACTACATAGTGTCCATTGTCCCTTCCTACTCTAACATCTATGAAACTCAGTGTCACATTGAATTATAGTAATGGAAGGCAAGATATAGATACATTTATGAGAAAGAAAATGGCCTATGCTTCTTTCTTTTCCTTTCAGCTGTAAGTGGGTAACTCTAGCTACCTGGTCTCCTGTTCAGCTACTTCTTTATGACTCTTTGTTCTGCCATCTAGCAATGCTTTTCTCAGCCTTCTCCAGAACACATGTCTGCCCAGACTAGTGTCCTCCCATTCCAGGTAGGTGTTTCGACGTAGTAGCCGATAGAGTTCCACCTGTTGCCGTAGCAGTGACTTCTCCACTTTCTGTAGCATGATGAAGATGATACCTGCCTGGCTACTCAGAAACTGCCACGTCTGGGCAATTTCATACTCGAACTTGCACCAGCGGCTCTGGATAAAGTGCTTGGAGATCACAACAATGACCTTCCGACTCTTATGGAAACCTTCCTGGATAATGTTGGCAGCAATAGCCACACCAGGGATAAAGTCTCGGTAGTGGAGGCAGAGTTGGAATGAGGGAACACCCTCTTCAAGGTTTTTCACCAATTCCTTCCTTACCCACTCCTCATCTTGACTGGAATAGATAACAAAGGCATCATAAGTGCTTTCCCCTCCACCAATTTTTTTGCAGCCAGCAAGCAGCATCAGGTGGAAATAGAACTTATAGACCAAGGCCAGTACCAAAAATACCACCATTATGCCCAAAACAGACATAGCAATGATGGTCTTTTTCATCTGACAGGTTAAATTGTCAAATAACAGCACAGAGACATCTTTCGTATGAGAAGGGGTCTGGCAAGTTATTGGGTTAGATCCATTCAAGAGTTGTATATGCTCTTTGACCCATTGAAAGAAGATTTGATGGTCACAGACACAGTCAAAGGGGTTTCCAGAAAGATCAATAGAAACTAGGGTCCCTGACAGTGCCTGTAGATTCTGTCCATCCAGGGCTGTGATGCTGTTGTAACTGCAGTTCAGGACTTGGAGGTTCCAAAGAGGCATACATATGAGTGGATCAAAAGTCTGGAGGTTGTTATGGCTAATATCCAACACCTGGAGTTGGTGGAGGGACTCCATGGCTCCTTGGAGTACTCGTTCTAAGTGACAGTAGGAAATATTTAGTGAGACAAGCTCACTCAGGTTCTTGAAGATGTCATGTAAGATGTTGTCCTGAAAAGAGTTGCCAGCCATTTTCAGATGTCTGAGATTGTTCAAACCTGTGAAAATGTGTTTTGATTTGACACGAGTGTTTGTGTAGGAAATATCCAGGTACTGAAGATTTGTGAGTGAGAAAAAGACAGGGAAATCATTCTGACCTTTCAGTTGGCAATGCTGAAGGTCCAGAGATTCTAGGTCCTCAAGACCCATGAAGTTCTTAGCCAAACTGATGTGGGCATTATAACTCAGGTTCAAATATTTCAGCTTGGGTGCATCAAATGTCTTATTGGAACAACAGGACAAAACATTCAGAGCATTTTGGCTGAGGTCCAGAAGCTCCAGATTGGGAAATTCCAAATTAGACAAAGTGGTGAGATCTCTGTGGCGAGTAACCCGGAGTTCTTTAAGGGAGGGGAAAGAGGTAGGTGGCAAGATAGGCAGTATGTCAAAGTTGCAGTCAGTTAATACCAAGGAGAACAGTTTAGGAAATGTTGGTAGGTTAGTCAGTTCCACTACAGGAGCCATAACTAGATGGAAAATAGAAACATTGACTAAACATTTGAAAAATCCATTACTATCAGCAGGGAATTCAGAGGGGGCGACCATCCAAAATTCACCAATGTCCACCTCACACAACCCATCTAGGATATTGCTTTCAAAGCTGTCCAAGTGGATTTCATTTTTGTAGTCTCCAAGGACCAGCTTATCAACTTGTAAGCCAGTCATTCCCTTAAGACAAGCATCCATGATTGTCGAGCTGTGAAAACTTCCTCTCAGAATTAGTCCCGATAAGTAAAACCCCTTCAAGATACCCGGTTGGATATATTGAATAGGATTCAGGGAAAGGTCTAGGGTGAGATTTGGATTCAGTTTTATTGGCTCTAAATCTCCATCAGAAATATTTTTTATCTGATTCAAGTGAAGGTCCAGATGCTGCAGGGAGCTGAAGCTGGCCAAATAACTGGGTAACTGGAGAGAACTGATGAAATTATGTCCCAGATATAGCTCTTGCAGGGTCATGAGGTGTCCAATGGGAAAGTCCTCCAGGGACACAAGATTTGTTTCTACAACAACCAGCTTCTGTAACTTTGGCAGGCCATAGAAGGCTCTGAGACCCAGACTCTGGATTGGGTTTCCCGTCAGGATCAAAGTGGAGAGATTATACAGGCCCTGATAAGTGTCATCTTCAATCTTTTGAATATCACATCTACAAAGAAGAGGGGTATAGAGACATTGTTTGCATTGAGGAAAATTCCAGGACAGAATCCTACCAACCCAGCTGCCCATACAGATGTCATACAACAGGTGAATGTGCCCCAAGAGAGAGATCAAACAGGCAGATATTGTTGGCATGGCATTATTAAATCAGATGCATGTGGAGCCACAGTATTATCACACTAGCAGTACAGACAAACACACAATTATCACACCAGGCATACAGAGAGAGAAAACTCAGCAGAAAAAATGTCACTTGAGGTCTAAACAGAATTCAGTGTTGTGGTAATAGAAGCTGGGACATGGAATGGCTGGTGATTGATGACTTTGGTCAGGAAACAGAGATAAATGTGAATCTTCTTCTTCCAGGCCATAGACACACAGCAGTGAATAAGACTGTGTGTGATTTCCATGAAAATACTATACATAATTCATATATTCATATATATATATATATATATAATTCAAAACAAAACAGCTTGGCCATTCAACCCTCTCCTTCAAGAAGTATGTAGACAATGATATTGGCAAACTTGGCAAGTTAAATGAATCAGGCAACAGATACTTATTTACCACTAGAGAGAGGCAATATTTTCTTTTTTGTTTTTATTTTATTTTTTTCCAGAGGCAACATTTTGCAATTGAAAGTGAAATTGAATTAGGAATTAAGAGGCCTGACTTTCAATTTTTCCAACTTTGTTACTAACTTTGCTAGAGTGACCCTGGGTAAAATTACTTCACTTTGTTGTGTCCTAAGTCTCTTCCTCTGTATAATGAGAAATTTTAGATGATCCTCAAAGTCATTCATAAAAGCATTCAAATTCTAAGGTCCTTTCCAGCCCTGTCATTCTGAGTTTTAAGGTCTTTTTTAGCTTTGATATTCAAGGTTCTAAGTTACCTTCCACTGGCTGGTGGCTTGGTAGTACAGTGGATAGAGCATTGAACCTGGACTCAGGGACACCTGCATTCAAATCCATCCTCAGATGCTTAATAGATTTGTGACCTGAGTAAATTACTTAATTTCTGTCTAATTCAAATCCTTCATCTGTAAAATGGGGATGATGGTAGCACCTACTTTCTAGGGTTGTTTTGAGGATTAAGTGTGATAACATTTGTAAGGAACTTCACAAAGCTTAAAGTGCTAATTGTTATTACTGGTAATACCAGTATTCTGAATTCTGAGGTCCTTTCAATTCTGACATACTTCGATTTAAAGTTTCCCCCGCCTCAAAGAGCCTATACGTAGTTTATGGCCAGGTTCTCAACAAAATATAAAGCCTCTTGCTTAAGAAAATGGAGCAGTAAAATACAACTTCCTTAGATTGTTTTCCAATGCACTTCCCAATCATTCTCCAAATTATAAAATGGCATAGCAGTAGGAATATTGGACTGACAGCCAAGAGAAGCTCGATTTGCATTCTGTCTCTGCCACCATCTTCTTGTTTAAACTTTGACAAATCACTATACTTCTATGATCCTCATTTCCCATCTGTGTAAAATGAGGAAACTATGTTAGATGATCTCTAAAGAATATCCAAGGAGACTTGGATACAAATTTGTCTGCAATACTGAGTGATTCTATTGACAAGTCATTTCATCCCTCTTAGCATCAGTTTCCTAATCTGTAAAATCAAGTTAATAATACTCAATGGTTTATTATATGAAGAGCACATTATAAACCATAAAGGTCTCTCAGAATGTAAACTATATCTTACACTACTCCCTTACACAACCTCTTCACTCAAGCCCACCTGATATTCCCTGAACTTGACTTGTAGCTTCTTAACTCACTCTACTCTCATCACCTAGAAGAATTCCCTCTTCTCCTCTTGCTGCCCTATTTGAATCCTGAATCAGACACTTACTAACTATATGATCTTGGATAAGTCATTTAACCTCTTAATCAATTTCTTCATCTGCAAAATGGGGAAAATATTTTGTACTATTTGCTTCCCAGGGGGTGATATCAAGAAAGTACTTTGCAAGCTTAGAAGCAATATAGGAAGATGAAAATCATATCATCATAATCACAGTATTAACATTATTAATTATTAATAATAGTCTTTACTGTAAAGTTATGCCCATCCTTCAATGCTCAGTTCAACAGAAAGTTATATCTTCCTATTCACACTATTTATTAGCATATTCTTTTTTATTATATTTATTTTTCTGCACATTTTATCATCCAAGTAGAATAAAATGTTCTGAGAGAAAGGAATTTCTTTCATCTTTCTGTTCCTCACAGGGCCTGGGGCAGAAAAGATACATAGTCTTTAAGTCAGAAGGAATTTGCAAACCATCCAGTCCTATTCGCTAATTTTGCAGATGAGGAAACTAAGATCAGGAGGCTAAATGACTTGTTCATGATCATATGAAGAGTAAGTAGCAAAGTCAAGATTCAACCCTCTATTTTTTAACTCTGTAGCTCTTTCTACCATACCATAGTTGCCTCTATTATGAAAGAAAGAAAGAAAAAAAAGAGAGAGAAAAAGAAAGAAAGTAGTGAAGGAAGGATGGAAGGGAGGAAGAAGGAAGGAAGGAAGGAAGAGAATGAACCTTAATCAATTAATAAGTTTTAGTTAGGATTTGGAAGTCTCACTGCAAAGAATGGTCTCTAGAAGCAATGAGAATAAATAAGAACTCATTACCTGGACAAGTCAAGTATTATTAGTCCAGTGATCCTGGAAAAACTTCTTGGAGCCAAAGACCTCAGTGGATTGAAGCTCAGATCCAAATTCTGGGTGGATGAAGGTATATCCATTGGGACTTCAGAGAAATTTCGGTCTGAACATTGGTATTCGATGCTTGGAAAAACCTGTATTATTCACAGATAAACCACTGATGCTCGTTATATGGAACAATCATGTTTACCCTTACTGCTTTCCTTATACCCACTCAGCCAAACCTGAACCAGAGGATGTTAAATACCTGGTGCCATCTTCTATTACCTATGACATACCCAGCTAGGGTTAGGTGGCAAATATTAAATTGAATGTCCATAAACTCATCTAGATACTTGTAACTAGCTTATGATTGTCTTCATTTCAGGATCTAAATGAAAAGTTGGAACTATTTTTTTACTTCATTTTTTTAATGAACATTTTTAAAGCACTTTCTTCTTAACATCCTTGGGTGGTGAGTGATGCAAAAATTATTTCCCTCATTTTACCAATAAGAAAACTGAAGCTCAAAAAGATCAAATGGCATCCTCAAGGTCAGACATTTCATAAGCGGCAGTACCTGGTTTCAAATCTTGATATTTTCTCATCAAATTTAGCATCCTTTCCACTAAACCATGGTATCTCTTAAAGAGCCTAAGACGTTTAAAATTGGAAAGATCCTTTTCCTAACATTCACATCTAATATTAAGGCCATATGTAATTTTTTTTCATTATGAATAGACTCTATGTGTCAAGCATAAAGCTGTAAGCGAAGAGACATGAATTTTGTTCTTGACTCTCCAGCAGAGAAGCTCTGTGACCTGAAATAAATCACTTCATATTTTGGGGCCTCACTTTTTTCTTTGTTAATTGAGGATGGTAATACTTGGAATAAATGCCTCAAAAATGTTATTTTAAATCATTACATAAATGGGAGGATTTTTTATTGGTTGTAGTACTGCTACTAATATTTATATTTACATTAGATGCCTACCATTTTATTTTACAGTCTATGTTCTATAAATGAAACTCTACTGCGGGATAGAGATCATGGCCTTTGACCTTTATTTTGATCATTATCCTGGTAAAATGGAAGGAGTCTTGGCCTGGGCTGGGCTTTATCTAGTTTCAGCTCTGACACTATTAACTCACTATGTGACCTTGTGTAAGACATTTTCTAGGCCTCAATTTTCTTCTCTCTTAAATAGAATAGGAATGAATTAGATGATACCTAAGATCTCTTTTTCATCTCTAAAATTCATTGTACTAAGATTCTGCATAACTCCAACATTCTGTGATATGGGTAATACTTTCTATGGTAGCATCCAGCTCCAATATTTAATTTTATATGATTCCAGCAAGCTCTGGAATTATATGATCTCTCCACTTGTTGCTTAAATTTCTGGAAATGCACTGTCCCATTGCTCCATAATCTACTGCCTTCGGAATCATTGTCATTTATGTGCAACTATTAAATGGTTTTCTTGACCACAATTTCAATTCTGTGTTCATTTCTGGATGTGTACTATATATCCCCTTGCTTCTTGCTCTATTACAATCTGAAATATTTCCTCCACTGTGGCACAACATTTCCTTCTCCTTTGATCCTGATCAACCTAGAGTTTTTGAAAGGGAGAGATATGGAATAGTGGAAATAGCAATGGATTCTACAAACAGAGGATTTGGGTCTGAGCTCTTATGCTTCCACTTGCTAACTATATGACCTTCAGCTCTGAGACTCGGTTTCCCAAATGTCAAATGAAGGTAATAAAATTCCCTGTATAATAGCAACATTATCTACTTTTCAGGGTTGATAGAAGGATTGTATGAAATAGTGCTGGCAAATAAACCAGAACAAACTGTAGCAATGTTTTTTATTGTTATCTATTTTTGTTGTTATTATTAAACAGCAATAATATCTCCCAGATACTAGGCAACAGCGTTGGACAAACCAGAGGAAATTGCTTGTTTTCCCTTCTTAGAAAATCAGAGAGGGGTCTTTAGAGAAGCTGAAGGGACTTTGGAAGAAGGGCAGAATAGTCTAAAGAGTTCTACCTTTGGAGACTGAGAACCTCAGTTCAAATCCTAGTTTCCCACTTAATAACTCTATGAATGTATAAAAGTCAGTTTTCTTCTCTGGACCTGTTTCTTCCATTGTAAAATGAAGGAAGTGGGACTAGATTTTCTTCAGAGGTCATTCCAACTATAAATCCTATGAGCTACTGTGTTTTTGTTTTTCTTTTCAACCTTTAAACTATGGTGCCTAGAAGAAACAATCCTAGGCAAAGCCACAGTGACATTCAGTGGACACAGAGTCAGATGACCCAAGTTTGAATCCCAATTCAATTGATTACCTCTGATTTGGGGGAAGTTACTTCTGCCCTCTGAGTCTATTTCACCATCTGTTAAATGGGAATAATACTATTTACACCAGCTACACCCTATCTTACACTACTTATAACTTCACTGGATAGTTGCTGGATATGCATCAAGCATGGTAAAGCAGTAATGTGGTAGATGAATGTAGGCTTCTTTTTTACCAATTTGCATTAATATTCAGTAAGTGTTACTAATATTTTACCATAAAATATGATTTTTTGTAATATGTAATGAATTTTTTGATAAAAATGAATTTTTTTGAGAAAAAAGGACTTACTGTAGTTTTATTTATCCTAACACCAACATTGTTTCCATAAGAACCTATATCTACTTATACAGACTGTGTCAATCAGAGAGTTGGACTAAAATCAGAGATTTTGCTTTTAAAAACTTTTCAAAAGCATATTTGTTGAACAGCCCAAAGTATACCTGTATCCCGAAGGGGTCAATTAGGATATACAGAGAAAGAGTAGACCTTTAGCAGACACTGAGGAACAGTGCATGGGGTCCCTTTTACTTTTTGACCCTAGTAATATAATCAGAGTACTTTCTAGGGAACAAGCAAACCCCAGATATTAAATATGTGATCAGCAAATAAATTTGTTGTTTATTAAGAGAAAAAAACAATCAATTCTATGAGCCCTATTCTTTCTTGCAAAATTATTCCTTTGTATTGACTTTTGTCTAAACATATTTCCTAGCACTTTAGGATACAAAATAGTGAAAATTTAATAATATCATTCCCACTTGTCTCTTCTTGGCCCCAATGTTCATAAAAGAAAAAAAAAATCCATGGCCAGATGCACATACACAGAAAATGTTTATCTGCTCTAATCATTTGCTATGTCCCTGGTGATCTTGGCTCCCAGGTTTCTGTGTGATGCCCTCAGCTGGAATCTAAAGCTAGAATCCATTCCTTTCTGAGGAGAAATCTTCATGGTGATAGCTTTGAAAAAGGCCAGGAAAAATTCCCAGAATGCCAGACACTGGATGTTATGATCTCTTTCGCCTATATTTCCCTCCTGTTTTTATACCTTCTTCTTGTAGAAACCCAAATAATCCACCACAAGGAGAAAGTCCAAATGTTCCATGGGCTTCCATACTAACTTTCACTTAGAAATGACAGAAACTTGAATGCTCCAAGCAGATGTTTCAATTAATCTTCTTGTCTGAAACTTGGCTGCCAGCAATTTTTTTTGGGGGGGGGGAGAGGAGGAGAATTTCAGCAGGAAGAATTCAGCATCTGAGCAACATCTTTTTTCCCCCTTTTTAATTTATCATCCCTCTTTTCTGCTGTAAAACTCTATAAAGCTTTGAGAAACTTGTTATCCTTCTTAAGCTAACCATTCTATAAACTAATCTATTAGAAAAGGTTAACAGCCAAGATCAGTCAAAGATCTCTCCCCTAAATCTCAAAATGAGTGTTCTAACATTCTGTTTCTTAAGGCCTCGCTCAGTTTTGACATAAAAAGATTCTAGGCACAGCACCAGGACCCAGCACCACCCCTTGGAGAGGAATGTAGTCTTGGCATATGATTCCAAAGTGACCTGTTAAGCCAGTGGACAGAAAATAAAAGTAAGCATGACTCATAAACCAGATTATTTTGTCAAACCAGCTCTTGGGTATTTTATTTAAAACAAAATGGCCATTGGATCAACTGAAATGTCTTATGTTTAAACTGGTTGGTTTATCTGTGAGACACAGCTAGAGACAGGGGGAGAATTACAGGTTTGAGTCTGGGCTTTACTTCATACAATCTATGTAGCCTAGCAGCAAGGGTCACAAAAGGACCTCTTGGCATAGATAGCAAAATATATTTATGTTAAACTTGTGACAAACACAACTGACACAGGTATTGTTTGTCCTTCATTCTTGAAGAGGACAATAACATCAGGTAGATGATGCCATGACTTGCAAGTGAATTGGATTTAAATGAGGGAGGTTGTGCAAAGTCACCATACTCATATTCCTCTCCAGAACAATTTGGGTCCAGTGGCAAAATATAGATCAGGGTGACTGAGATGCCCCCCTCTCTGCACCGCCCCCCACTGAGAGAGGTGGTTCTAGTTTAAAAGAGCAAACCCCTAGGAGAAAAAAAAATCCAACAGAACTCTGAAGACAAAGCACTTTCCTCCAACTCTTAAGAGTTTCTACTGAGATTCCTATGGGGCTGAGAGTCCATCAATCAGACAAAGCCTAGGTTGCTAACTTTTAGCACCCTGGGCAAATCTAGATTCAGGCTGCCAGCCCCACTAACAAGGTTAAGATATTTTTTTTTTCTTCTGTATGTTTGTGACATTGTGAAGTCCCTGGTTTTTTTTTTGTTTGTTTGTTTTGTTTTGTTTTGTAAAGTAAAGTAAACTAGATCAAAGTTCATAGAGCTTTAGGTATAGCAGGAAGCTTAGAACATAGAATGTTAAAATTTAAAAGGACCTTAGAGATCATTTATTCCAACTCCTTCATCTTATAGTTGAGGAAACTGACGCTTAGAGAGAGAAGGTTCTTACCCAATGTCAAACACCTGTTTGGTGCCCACACTGGAAAGTTTTAAACAGTTTTTCAAAAAACAATTTTTTTTTCTGAGATGAGACAATAGAGAAGCCACAAGAGAGGGGGCAGGGTAACACATAATAGTACAGAATCCTCTAACACCTACCTCTAGGCAGGAATGACAACTCCCAGGGTCCAGACAGGAAAAGAAGGTTGTGGCTGTAATCAGAGCCATGGCCGTCCAAGGGACCATCCTGGCATTTTCTGGGAGGTGAGACAGCAATATGAACACATTGCAACATGAATTCTCTTGGGAAGGAACCACTCTTAAAACAGAGCTTTCTTCCTCAGACTGGGTGCCCCACTGCAGTAAGTATGCAAACTGGAGCAGGGTAAGGAGTAGAGAGGAAGTGAGAGTCACCACATTAGCATTTCAGGACCTTGTTTCTCAAGTATTTATCTTCTTTGGGAGGGAGAGGATGTTAGAAGCAGATTTTTTTTTTTTTTAAGTTTGTGTGCCAGTGTTTTAGAGAGCTTCAAGAGGAAGCTGGCTCTTATCCCAGGAAATTATCTGATATCCTCTTGTCTTGGTGAACTTGGGGAAAGTACTGGGCAACAACATTGTTGGGAACATTCTTGGGAACCACTGGCTATTGTGAGTCCAGTTTTCTAGTTCATGTTTGTTGTTACTGTTCAGTTATTCAGTCAAGTGTGTCCAACTTTATGTAACCCCGTGGACTTTGTCCACAGAGTTTTCTTGGAAAAAAATACTAGAGTGGTTTATCATTTCCTTCTCCAGTGTGTCTCCATTTTATGAATGAGGAACTGAAGCAAATAGGGATTAAGTGACTTGCCCAAGGTCACAGAGCTAGTAGTCTGAGGCTGGATTTGAACTCAGATCTTCCTGACTCCAGGCCCAGTGCTCAATCTAGTGTACCACCTAGCTACCCCAGTTGATAATTCCTAGTGATATAATGAAGATAATCATGGATGATGATAATAGTAATTGATTTGACTCTCAATCATTCAGGAGCAGTTCAGCCCACTGATTAATTATACATAATCTGGTGTCCCCATGACTCTGCCTGATATTAAACCACTTATAGGCAAGTTATCCTAAGGGATAGAAAAATGGGAATAAACAGTTTTATCTCCTCTAGTAATTAGTTATTCATGGGGAGGCAAACTTTAGTTTCCTCATCGTTAAAATGAAAGGAGGCTTGACTAAATGAACTCTGAACTCCTTTTTAGCTCTAACATCTTGTTCAATATCAATGTCCCACATATCCTAAAATTCCTGTATGTTTTAACATTTTATGTGTTAAGGTTCCTTCTAACTCTACCTTTCTATGTTCTGGTATTTTATGCCTTTAGATTCCTTCTAGCTCTAATGTTCTCTGTCTAAACGTGCTGTGTTCTAAAGAAAGCAGGAAAAGAAGGTCATGACTAAAATCTAAGCCATGGCTTTCAGCTTTAATATCTAGTGTTTTCTATTCTAATCAATAACTACTAGTTTGTAAGTTTCTGAAGGAAAAGTGGCAATCAATTCAAACTTACAGAATGAATGAAAGAATGAAGAGAAATGACATTTTCACCTTCTCAGAAAAAACAAAAACAAAACAAACAAACAACCAAAAATGCAAACCTGAACAAGTACTTAAGCCTTGCCAACCCCAAGACAGAAATGAAAAAGAGTGAACAGGATGGAGGGCAATCTGCCATGAAATCACATTGAAGTGGTTACAAACCAATGGAACATTTAAAGATCAGGGTTAAGCCTTTTTAAATCATCTGCAAGAACAAACAGTGTCAAATGACTAATGTCTAAAGACCCTCTTGCATTTCATTTCAGCTATCAAAATTATAATCCACCCCTCTCCATGACATTTAGACACTGGATAAAAAAAAAGCCTTGTACATACAAAAATATCATTTAAACAGTGGATGGCTATTTAATACTAGAGATAACATATCAAGGTTCAAGCTATCATAAAAAAATCATCATCTCTGATGTATTGCTGAGTTTTCACCCAGTTAATTGGATCAGCCTCATCTCACAAATGCTGCTCTCTTTCAGGTCCATGGAGAAATCTGGTTTAAAATTGCCACTCAATGCTATTAGGGGCCTTAACATCTCAATTAACTAGTCAGCACACGGACAAGAAGAAAATGCAATGCAAAGGTGATTTGAATGTTCTAAGAGGGAGGGGAATCATCTCCCCCACTGCACAGAGGTACACACTTTTCAATTTATGTGAAGGTCACTTTGAGGTTATATCAGAACCAAGTTCAAAGATCCTGGAATAATTACTAACAATAATGTAGCAATACTTATCCTGTGCCTTTATCTTGGGAGTACAGAAGACCTTACCAACTCATATTCTTAAATTCCGAAGGGTACTAGGAGGTGTCTAGATTCCTGTTTCTGGCATGCTGAATAATTATCTCTTATAGGCTGAGTCATAGAACACCCCAATCACTGAGGAACTGAAATTGTAGGTTACCCAAGGGGCAATAGAGAGGCATATATTGGGTATGAGCAGGCTTCAACATAATGCAAACAAAGAATTGCTAAGGAAAAGTGATGTTATAAGATCTAACTAAAGTAATTAATTTATGATATTTTAAACTTTGATGTAATGGTCACATAACAAGAATAAGAGACCATGGGCAGTTTTAATACACTATTGATACCCAGAGGATGTTAAATGAATTTAAGGAAAGCTCCTGGGTGGACCTCATGTGATGAAATTAGGAGAGAATATGGGCAAAATATATCACATCAGGCTAGTTAGACCCTAAAGGATATTGAAACCATTCTTGAGACCTGATTGGCTTAGGAGTCTAAAGATATGGACTACTGACATCGCTTCCTGAGTATGAAGCTGTCATGATGAGCTTCAGGTGCTCTCTCTGATGCTTGGAAGAATACAATTGGCAAATAAGGCAAGGAAGCTTCATTCAGATGAATCAAGTAAATACTAGGAGCAGAGATGGACGTATCTTGATTTGTTTCATTGGATAGAATATCCACATAGATGAAATCACACATCCATTCGATGATTATCTATATGTTTGACACTTTGGTATATCTTCCTTCTACCATCTCGTGTGTAGGTTATATGCTTATTTGTGACTTTATGCTCATCTCATTCATGAATCTTAAATGTGCATATACTTTATTTGCCTAAAAAAGTGCGTTAGTCCAACATAGTCTAGAGCAAGGGTTCTTAACCTTAAATAAGTTGATGAATTTGTTCATATAACTATATCTTAATATATCTATTTTAATAGAATTCTATATTTTAATATAACTGCTTAATACAGCAACTATATTTTAACATAATCCATTTCCTTTGTAACACTATGTATTTTGTTTTGTGAATTTAAAAACATTATTCTGAGCAATTTATAACAAAAAGAAAAAAAGAAGAACCTCTGTTACATAAAGCAAATTTTTTTTCAACTTTAAGTCAAGATAAGAATTGAAATTCTAATTGCCCATAGGTAAGTCATTTTCCATTTCTGAGCCTTAGATTCTTCACCTACCTTATAGATCTGTTGTGAGGAAAGCACTTTATAATCCATATGAATCTATATATTTATATTCATTTACATTTGTTTTATTATGTTCATGTCCCTTGAAGGCAGGTACCACATCTTGGTATCCTCCCTAGAATCTGAGACTGGGTTGAATAACTAGTAGGAGCTCAATAAATATTTGTAGAAGGAATAAATGGAATCCTTGGGAGACGAGCAGTGGAAGAAGTACTGGACTGGAAGAGAGAATCAGTCAATTGCTCAGAGGATTTGGAGCTGGAAGGAACTTGAAAGATCCTATATTACAATCTCCGTGTTTTACAGATTACAATACTAAGGCCTAGAAAGATAATGTGATTTGCCCAAAGTCACATAGATGCTAAATACAAGAGCTGATATTTGAACCCAAGTGTTCTGATTCCAAATCCTTTCCTCTCTGACACTAGGAGTTGAGGGACCAGTTCCTTTGTGTGTGGTGCATGTTAATGTCTCTGTGCATTTGTGTGTGCATGTCTCTGTGAGTGACTCTCTAGGTAAAGGATCATATGAAATGCATTCTTGAATTGAGATTGTGGTAGTAGTTATCACATAGAATGTTTTCTCTACCCTAAGGTGGAGTACTAGAGAATATTTTCAAGTCTAATTGATACATACATGCTAGGGGAAACTGCCATGGCTCTTGAACTGGATTTACTTTTTCCAATTAATAAGCATTAATTTTCTTTCTCCTAACTCCCTCACACTGAAGAAAAGGGGAAAAAAGAAGGGAAAGAAAAAGAAAAGAAAAAAAAAAGAAAACTCTTGTAATTATCAGGGTCAAGCAAAACAAATTCCTGAATTAGTAATATCTAAAAATGTATGTGTCATTCTGAACCTGGAGCTCATCACATCTTGGTCAGGAGGTAGATAGCATATTTCATCTTAGGTTCGCTGGAGTCATAGTTGCTCATTTAATTAATCAGAATTCATAAGTCTATTAAAATAATTTGTCTGTACAATATGGACATTGTAGTATACTTCATCCTCCTGTTTCTAGTCACTTCACTCTACATCACTTGTACAAGTCTTCCTATGTTTCTCTAAAACCCTCCCTTTCATCATCTTATGGCACAGTAGCATTCCATTATATCTATATATCGTAATTAATTCAGCTATTCCTCAACTGGTGAACACCTCCTTAGTTCCAGTTTTTGCCACTGAAAAAAAGTTGTTATAAATATAGCTGGATACATGAATCCTTTTCCTTTTCCACTGGTCTTCTGAAAATAGTCAGGAGTGTACTGAAGTCAGCTTGAACTGACTCAGGAGAGATGATTGTTAAATTTTCAGTGTGATAACATATACCCCACACATTGGCAAAGGCTATGAATTATGGCTGGGCTTATTATTTTGTTGATTATCTAGACTTAAAGCAATAGAGACATGTTAATAATTCAGATTAATCTTTATTGTTGTTCAGTTGTGGCTGACTCTTCATGTCCTCTGTTGAGGTTTTCTTGGCTAGGATACTAAAGTGATTTGTAATTTCCTTTTCCAGATGAGGAAACTGAGGCAAATGAGATTAAATCACTTGCCCAGGGGCACACAGCTAGTAAGTGTCTGAGGCCAGATTTGGACTCAGGAAGATGAGTCTTATTGACTCCAGGCCCAGCACTCTATCCACTGTGTCATCTAGCTGACCCAGATTAAACTTAGAAGTGTGTTATTATACCTTCCCTCCTTTTTTGTTTTTGGGGAGCTCATTGTTAAAATTTTACCAGCACACCTTGGGTATAGGCCTAGTCATGTTATTACTCTTAGACCTACTTCTCTAACAGTGATTTGGACCATGTTATTTCAAAAGTCACATTAAACCCTTAACCTATGATGCTATCACTACGTGAAGACTGAAACCTAAAATTGAATAGCTTTCTAGAGTCAGATGAGGGTCTTCAATAGCAAGCCAGAAATTTCTTAGTGAACATTTTAGACCAAACACTTTTGGTTTTCCCTTGGGGTCTTCCATTAGTACCCTCTAGTGTTTAATAGCAAAAAAATGAAGGTCTTTAGGGATTCCCATGTTATGAAAGTCCAGTGCTGAGGGGGAAAATCAGGAATGCAGTAAGAATTGACAGAAAAACACAGGTTTCATTGCTACCTAGTATCTTTTGTGCCATAAATAATTTACTCCTTAAAAGGTGAAAGAGCTTAAATGAACTCAAGAATAGAAGGCGAAATGATGGTTGTGCAGTAAAATGCCATTAATTATGTGTATTTTCCCTATCAAGTTCAAGAGAAAACTATGGTTTTCCTAGCTGTAATGTGGAATGTTATTGAAGAAATCTCATTTTAGATATTTTCCAATCCACCAAGATGAGAGAGAGGAGTTTCCAAAATCTCAGAGTCCTCTAAAAGATAGAACCCAATCCCAGGTATAGAACTAACCATACATTTCACCACCTCTCTTCACCACTACCTGTTAAAGACCAGAAATTGTCAGTAACTGAAGAGGAAAACAAATAATTAATACTGGCAGGTAATGAACATTCATAGATAATTACTGGTAATATTCAGACATGGACCTTGTGATTAATAGCAATAGGTGTCATAAAGGTGATTAATAAAGAGGCAGACAGTGTACAGATAACATAGAAATGATTAATAATGAAAGCTTCCTGCAGTGTGTGTAGGAGGGGGGAAGGGAAAGCTTGAGAGTTTTTATTTCTAATTTGATGCTAATAAGAGAATTGTGTAGAGTGTCCCTGTTTTAAGAAAATTTGTGTATATGTGCATGTATGTATGTATGAAAGAGAGACAGAAATGAAGAGGACGCATTGATTATTCACACACATGCAACAGGAATTGTGTGAAAACCAGGTAACAATGTGGACCCTGCTATCAAAGGTCTTCCTTCCTAATAGGTAAAGACAAAAAATAAATAAATAAATGAAGGAGAGCTGGAAATGGGGAGGGGAGTGGGTAGAATAGGCTTTTCCAGTTGAAAAGGAAGAAGTGAGTTGAACTGGAAGAGAAGTGCACGTGACTGGGTCATTTCATAAAATGGCAATGCCAGCAACAATTTGGAGAGCAGGCACGGGGCAGAAACATCTTGAAGCAGGCAAGTAGATACAATCTGCTGCTGAGGAAGCAGAGCAGTTTGGAAATGTAAGCTCACTAATCAGATAAATTAAAGAAGAACTTATTTACAACATAGAAAAGAAAGTGACTGTGAATATCTCTTGTTATGTCTCTAGGTTTCAGTGTTTTATATATAAAATGAAGAGCTGGATTAGATGATCTAACTCCCATACTCTAGGTTCTATATTGAAGATTTTGTGTACTGTTACTGTTCAACTCTAGCATCCTTGGTTCTAAGGTCCCTTCAGTTTCCAACATTTTGTCAGTATAGGTTTTAAACTCCATTTCAGATTTCACTTTCCATATTCTGAATTCTCTTCTTGTTCTGATTTTCGGTGTTCTAAGGTGCCATTAGGGCATCTAAGTGATGCAGTGGATAGAGCCCTGGCCCTGCAGTTAGGAAAACTCATCTTCATGAGTTCAAATCCAGGCAGTATCGTACTTGCTCTGTGACCCAGGCAAGTCACTTAATCCTGTTTGCCTCAGTTTCCTCCCCTGTAAAATGATCTGGAGAAGGAAATGGCAAACTGCTCCAATATCTTTGCCAAGAAAACTGCAAATAGCATCATGAACAGTCAGACACGACTGAGATGACTCAAAAACCACAAAAGGTATCTTTAATCAGATATCTTCCAACTGTCATATTCTATTATTATTATTCTTTCCTTTACTAAAAATTTTCGGGGCAGCTAGGTGGCACAGTGGATAGAGCACCTGCCCTGAAGTCAGGTGGACCTGAATTCAAATTCGGCCTCAGACCAAATATGTGACACTTACTAGCTGTGTGGCCCTGGGCAGGTCACTTAACCCCAATTGCCTAAGAACTAAAAAAAAAAAAAGAAAAAAAATTCACTGCAAGAGGGATATATGTGTATATACATATACATATGCATATATACATATTATATAGATATATTTATGTGCACATTTCTGTGTGTGAATATGCATATATGTGTGTATGTGTGTATATTTATGCAGATCTATGTATATATACGCATACACATGCATGGATGTGTGTATGCATGCATGCACACATGTGTATGTATGTATATGTGTATGTATGTATACTTTATGCCAGGAATTTAAGGAGGGGTAAAAAATTTAAAAGGTTAGGAGAAGCTACAGATTACAACTGGTAAGTGGGAATTATTTCACCTAGGCAGTTCTTTATTTATGTTTTATTGAATTTTTTATTTATTTTGTTAAATATTTACCGACTACATTTTAATCTGGTTCAGGTGGCATTCAGGAGCATTATGGGCCCCACTTGACCGGAGTCTGTGTGTTTCACACCTCTGACTTGGAATATTGTAAAAGACCCCTGATTCATCTTCCTGTCTCCAGTCCCTGTCTTTTCTGTTTCATCCTCCCCATGAGTCCAAGCTAATATTTCTAAAACACAGAAGAGAGTTTTAATATAGATATAATTATGCCAGGAAAGTGGGAAGACCTCGGAGATGGGTGCCACAGTAATGGTTTCCTGAAGGTGAATAAGGTGATAAATCCCAGCAAAATAAAGTGATAAATCCCAGCAGAAGACTGTCATCTCCTGGTAGGCTTACATACAGTCTTTGGACATGTACATGGAGGGACTATGTCATGTGTCCTCAATTCAACTCCTTAAGGTAAAGCTCTAGATGCCTCAACCTAGTTTAAGTTCTGCCATACATTGAAGAACAGCTAGGAAAAGTTGAAACATCTCTAACAGTATAGTAAGTTAATGCACATGCCTGTTGATTGGGAATTACTGTGCAACTTGTGTAATATTAATATAGTGGAATATTACTATGTTGTGAGAAATGACAAATTCAGAGAAGAATGGAAAGATCAAGGAATTGATGCAGAGTGCAGTAAAGCAGAGCCAAGAAAACAATAGAAATAATGATTTCAAAAATATAAGTGGGAAGAACTACCACCAAAAAAAAATTACAAAAACATAAATGTAGCTAAATTACAAAGAACAGATTGTTCTAAAGGAGAGATAAATGGAGACGGCCCTGTCCCATCCCCTTGCAGAGGTGGGAGGTCCATGAATGTGATGCATTGAACATATTTTCCAGATGTTTGCATAGGCTATTATGCTGGGTTTTTTCCCTACTTTTTGTGTTTTTGTTGTTGTTGTTGTTATACGGGGTTACTCTCTAGGAGAGGAATAAGATGGTTACTGGGGAAAATTTTGCTGATGTAAAAATAGAAACAAAATCATCAATAAAATATTTTTAATTATTAATGATGAAGCAAAATTTAATCATAAAAAAGATTTATGCCTAGCTTTTTAAAATCAAAAGTGGTTGGTTGGTTGTTGCCTTCATGTTCAAAGAGGACCAAAATGACATCACTTTGTCAAGGTCAAGGTAAAGTGTGTCCAACTGTGACTGATCAGACCAATACAAGCTTAGAAAGCTCTACTACAAGTCGGGCATGAATAGTTCATATGGACATTTGGAGTGGAAATGTCGCTAAATTTGTGCATCTCACATTTCTTTTGAGCTACTGCAATTCTGCTTTCCTCATAGAGCACAACGCTTTCTTTGATGCAGGCATGCTATGCTGGGTAATCCAGTGCCAGTGTCTCCCATGTCTCACAGACTATTCCAAAGTTCTCCAGACAGACTTTGAGAATATCCTCGTATCGCCTCTTCTGACCTCCGTGCGAATGCTTGCCTTATGTGAGTTCTCCATAAAATAGCATTTTAGGCAAATGTAGGTTTGGCATTTGCACAATGTGGCCAATCCATATGAATTGTGCTTTCTACAGTAGAGTTTGAATGCTTGGCAGCTCAGCTCAAGAAAGGACCTCAGTATCTGGTAACTTATCTGGCCAGGTCATCTTTCCTAAGACAATTCAGATAGAAATGATTCACTTTCCTGGCATGGCACTGGTAGATTGTCAGGGTTTTGGACGTATAACAATGAGGTAGGCACAAGAGTTCTGTATGCCTGCGGTTTGGTAGACAGCCTAATACCTCTTTGCTGCCACACTTTTCTATGGAGCCTCTCAAACACTGAGCTAGCTCTGGCAGTGGATGTGTGTCAATCTTATCATCTACGTGTACATCCCTGGAAAATGTGCTGACAAGGTAAGCAAACTTATCCACAGCATTCAAAGTTTCTCCATTTGCTGTTCCACATATGGATGGTGCAGAGCTGGCTTGTGGATTACCTCTGTTTTCTTGGTGTTAATTGTTAGGCCAAAATTAGCACAAGCAGCAGAGAATGGATCCATACTCTGTTGCATTTCAGTCTCAGAGGCTGCATTGAGTGCACAATCATCTGTAAATAAAATGTCACACACTAACTCTCCCTCCACTTTAGTCTTGGCTTGTGGTCTTTTCAAGTTAAATAACTTACCATCAATGTGGTAATTGACCTTGATACCATTTTTGTTCTCATTAAAGTGAGCTATTATTTATTTAGAAAGCAATATGTACTTTGTGGAACTCTAGAGTCACAGTATAAGAAGTACTTTGGAAATCCTTAAGCCTCTCACTGTACCTTCTGGAATGACAGTTACATAAGCAACAAATTGACCTTAATCTTAAACCTTTTTTTTTTTCTTTCCCCTTCTCATTCCATGCATCTTCTGGCACTCACTGAGACCTGACTCCTTCCTGATGTTATGACATCCCTTGCCATCCATCCCAGTACTTTCACTAAAAGGCTATATTTATTGATTGTGGTGAGGAAGTCAGCACACAGATTTGCTCCTCAATACCACTTCCAGACTCTCTCTCTCCTACCATCATTCAGCAATTTCATTTTTGTGTAATATAAATTTATCACCCAATCCAAAGTCTGGTGGCTGTTATCTATCAATATTTAGCATATTCTTCTTTCTTCAAGAGTTCAATGCATGGTTCACAGTCTGTCTCTAACTCTTGCCCTCTTCTTAGGGATTTCAAGATAACTAGTGATACAGCCTCAAACATTCTTAGTTCCTCAGTTTTCCTCTCTAACTAAAGTACACAAAGGGATGGTCACATACTTGACCTTGTTGTGACCCACAAGTGTTCTACTTCATTGTTCACAATGAAGTAGAAACTCTGAAATTCCATTATCTAATCATAATTTTAAACATTTGTCTGTTCCTTTGCCTTCCTACTTCCAACCCTATTAAAATCTTGACCCTATGTTTTTATAATCACTGCGACCTCTTGGCAGTTCTTTGACAGGGTATCATCTCTGCACTGACTCTACTCTCCTCAGTTCTTTATCTTGATCTTTAGGTGAATCGAACATAAATACA
Organism: Vombatus ursinus; assembly: GCF_900497805.2. Classification (NCBI taxonomy): domain Eukaryota; kingdom Metazoa; phylum Chordata; class Mammalia; order Diprotodontia; family Vombatidae; genus Vombatus; species Vombatus ursinus. The sequence continues at coordinate 5,677,783 of NW_020954564.1, read as the reverse complement.
TACATACACACACACACACACACACATATATATATATACACACATACATACACACACACATATATACATACATATATATACATACACAGACACATATATACCTACACATATACACTCACACATACTTACACATATAGCTATGCATACATATATACATGCATATACACACAAGCATACATATATACATATACATACATGTGTACACATATGAGTCTGTATATGCATAAAAACATGCACATGTGTGTATATGTGTATATGTGTGTGTATATGTGTGTGTGTGTATATTTGTATATGTGTGTGTGTGTGTGTGTATATATATATATATTTTTTCTGTGCCCCCAATACATATTTACTTTCTCCCAAATCAATTTGCTAACTCTCCACAATGGCTGTTCCAAACCTTCTCATTTCTCTTTAAACATCCCATAGCATGCCCTCAACTGACCCTCTCAGGTAAAAATCACGTATCATTTCAAAACAATTGAAGCCATTCTTTGAGAGCTTCCCCTTCTTGACTCCTCACCATCTAACATCATTCTGACATTTCCTGTAATCTTTAACTTCACTCTGTTCTTAGTTGAAGAGGTAGCTTTTCTCCTTTTCCAAGGCCCACTACTCTACAAATTCCCTCATGCCATCCATCCTCCTCTCCCCCATCCCCAGAACTTATCCCTATTATCACCCTTTCTTTTATCTTCAGACTTCCCCCACATTCTGGTGCCTCATCTGTAAAATCCCCAGTTTTATCTTTTTATCCATGCTAGTGGATGAATTCCTTAAGAAAATCATTGGCCCTTGGTGCCTTCTCTTCCTCTCTTCACACTTTCTGTCAAAACCCTCTACAATTTATATTCTGACTTTAGTGTTATACTCAAACTTCCTTCTCCAAAGTTACCAATGATTTCTTAATTGATAGATCTAAGGATTCTTTTTCTGTACCCATTTTTTGACCTATTTATTTGCAGCCTTTACCATGTAGATCACTTTCACTTCCAGATCACTTCTCATGATCTTTGTGACACTATCCCCCCACTCTTTTATAATCTTCCTATTTGTCCAACTACTCATTCCCTGGATGTATATCTAGTACTAGTATTTCTCCTGGTCTATACTTCTACATCTACAACTGCTTTCTTGGATATGTAAAGTCCTTCATTACCGGGCCTCATCCTATTTTTCCAGTACTCTTACACTTCACTCTTCTCCACAGGTACTACCACCCAGTTATGTTGGTCTACTTGCAATATCTGCAACATACTACTCCATGTTCTGTTTCTGAGCTCTTGTACTGGCAGTCCCTGATGCCTAGAAAGCTTTACCCCTCAGCATTATTTCTTTATCTTTATATTATCTTTATCTAATAAAGATGACTAGATATCTTTATCTAGTCATATTTCTTTATATATGTGTATGTGTGTACATCTTATACATATACATATCAATCAATAAATATTTATTAAGTGCCTACTACGTGACAGGGACACATAGGTATTAGGTATGCTAAGCACTGAGGATACAAAAAGAGGCAAAAAGACAGTTCCTGCCCTCAAGGAGCTTCCACTCTAATGGGGGAGACACCATGCAAACAAATATATGCAAAGTAAACTATATACAGGATGAATAGTGAATAATTAAAAGAGGGAGAGCACTGGAATCAAGAGGAGTTAGCTAAGGCTTCCTCTAAGAAGTGGAATTTTAGTTGGGACTTAATGAAAGTCAAGAAGGTCAGTAGTCAGAATTGAGGAAGGAGAACATTCCAGGCATAGGGGACAGCCAGAGAGAAAGCCTGGGATCAAAGAGATGGGCTGTCTTTTTCAAGGAACAGCCAGAAGGCCAATGTCACTGGATTGAAAATATAAAAAACTGGAAAGGGTGACTGGGTTGTAAAGGGTTTTGAATATCTAACAGAATGTTTTGTATTTGCTCCTGGAAACAATAGTCTGTAATTGAGTTTACTGACACACCTTTGGCAGGTGCACAACCTCATCTTTACACACATACACACACACACACACACATACACATCCCCCAAACAAAATTACATTGATCTGTGGAGTCAGTGAGCCAGCCTTCAGATCTTTCTTAATTATAGAACCTTCCCTCTGTTGATTATTTCCAATTATCATGTATATAGCTTGTTTTTACATAGTTCTTGCATGTTATCTTCTACCTCAAACTTTGAGTTCTTTGAAAGTAGAGGTTATCTTTCACCTGCACTTTAGCTCAGTGCCTGGTATATAGCAGGTATTCAATAATTGTTTATTGTTGACTGACATTACAGATATAGATATTCTTATGAATTTTAATTATGTATAGAATGATTTACATATATGTATGTATTTTTGTATAATGATAGCCATCTCTAGGGCAGGGGAAAGAAGATAAAAAGTAACAAAAAATTTACATAACTTTATTACATATATTTAAACGGAATATCAATATGCATAATTGATCTGCAGTTTCATGTGCAATTATCTTTTCTTTCTACTCTATGTTATAGAAATACTTGTTTTATATAAAATAAATATAGATTATAAATAATAAATAAATAAATATAAATAATAAAATTTAAAATATAGAGAGATGTATGCATGTATATAGAGACAAACACATATGTGTGTTTGTGTGTGCATATGTATACACACATACATATATTTATGTAACTGGTTATTTACAAGTGGTCTCCCCATTAGAATTTGAGCTCCTGGAAGGAAAGGACTGTTTTTTTTCTTTGTATTCCCAGTGCTTAGAACAGCACCTGTCATATATTAAGAACTTAATAAATGCCTAACTAACATGATGATTGATTGAAGTGGTCTTCACAGCTTGAAGTACTATATGAATATGACTTATTCTTATCAGTCCTAATATCATCTACTTCATTCCACTGTTATCTTCCTAAGTCCATCCTAGATAAGATGTATTTCAAAGCTCACCATATAAGTAAATTTCAGCAAGATGAGTTTAATAATGCAAGTCCTTGAATTGAACAAAAATTGATAAGGACATAGAATAATAGACAGTGTGTCAGATTAAAGATTAGAAAACTTGGGTTCAAATCTTACTTCTGCTGCTTGCAACTTGGGGAACTTTGATTAAGTCATTAACCTCTCTGGGCCTTAGTTTCCCCAAATACAAGACAATTTGAAGTCTATGATGTATAGGGCTCTGAATTTGTAATGTTACAATGTCGTGAGAAGAATCTTGCACTCTGGACATTGGGAAGAAAAGAAGGTAGGAAGGAAAGGAAAGAAGGAAGGAAGGAAGGATTTATTAGGTGCTTATTATGTTAAAGGCACTATGAACTTTCTCTTCTCTCCTCTTCCTCTTCTCCTATCACTCAGATGCTTCTTCAACTATCTCCTCCTTCACCCCTTTTTCACAGGATGAAGTGGCCTTACTCCTTACCAAGACTATTCCCCTCTAATGGTTCAACTGATCCCATTCCATCTCTACCTGTCTGACTGCTCTTTCTCTCTCTCCATTGCTGGATCCTTATCCAGATCATGACCTCTAACTGTAGGCATCCCTTGGGGTTCTATCTTGAGTTCTCTTCTCCCTCTCTACTACTTTACTTGGTGATCTTATCAGCTTTCATGGATTTTGTTACTATTTCTATGCTGAGGATTCCCAACTCTATTCTTCCTGCCCTAATCTCTCTGGTGACCTCCATTCTCACATCTCCAACTGCCTTTCAGACATCAAAAACTTGATGTTCAGTAGAAATCTTATATTCAATATGTTCAAAACAGAACTCATTATCTTTCCCTCAAAATCCTGCCCAACCTCTACCTTTCCTATTACCATATAGGGCAACACTATCCTTCCAGTCCCTTAGGCTCCAATCTAAGAGTCATCCTGGATTCCTCACTATCTCTCATCTCCCATGTCCAAGCTTTTGCCAACGGATGCTGATTTTACCTTTTCAACATCTCTTAAATATGTCCTATGTCTCCTCTGACATCACCACCACCACTGTAGTAAAATGTTCATCACTTCACACCTGGAGTATTACAGTAGCCTGCTGGTGGGTCTGCCTGCCTCAGGTCTCTGCCTACTCCAATCCATCCCCCATTCAGTCACTAAAGTGATTTTCCTAAAACAAAGATCTTATCATGTCACCCCTCAACTCAGTAAACTCAGTACTATTTCTTCCAGGAGGAAATACAAGATGTTCTGTTGGATATTCAAAACTCTTTATAACCTAGTCACCCTTTCCAGTTTTTTTTTATACCTTACTCCCCAAAGAATACTTTTCAATCCAGTGTCATTGGCCTTCTTGCTGTCCATCTCCTTGCTCCCAGGCTTTTTCTCTGGCTGTCCCCTATGCCTGGAATGTTCTCTTTCCTCAATTCTGACTACTGACCTTCTTGACTTTCATTAAGTCCCAACTAAAATACCACTTCTTTTTTTTTTTGGCAAGGCAATTGGGGTTAAGTGACTTGCCCAGGGTCACACAGCTAGTAAGTATCAAGTGTCTGAGGCCAGATTTGAACTCAGGTCCTCCTGACTCCAGGGCCAGTGTTCTATCCACTGTGCCACCTAGCTGCCCCTAAAATTCCACTTTTTAGAGGATGTCTTATCTAACTCCTCTTGATTCCAGTACTCTCTCTCTCTTTTAATTATTCCCTATTTATCCTGTATATAGTTTGCTTTGCATATATTTGTTTGCATGTTGTCTCCCTCATTAGTGTAGAAGCTCCTTGAGGGCAAGAACTATCTTTTTGTATCCCCAGTGCTTAGCATAGTCCCTGACACATAGTAGGTACTTAATAAATGTTTTTTGATTGATTTACAAATATATAGGATGTACATATATATATATACATATGCATACATGCACAAACATACATATATACACACATTTAATATATGTAGCAAATAGGTATGATGCATAGTATGTGTGTATATATATATGTTTATATAGTATGTATATAGGTATGGGTGTATGTATGTATTATGTATGTGTGTATATGTGTGTGGGAGATGTTCAGGGAAGATGGTATGAGGGCATGCCGAGCCCTTTTCAGGGCTGCTCATCCACCTTTGATGTCCACCTGTCACCCAACTCTCACTTGTGGCTCCAAGAAGTTGTAGTTTGCACGGTGGCCACACCCCAGTAAAACTGTCTCAATAGCCAGACTAAACCAGGTTGAGGGCAACTGAGAGGCCTAACACTCATCAGTAAGTTAGGGAGATATCTACACCAAGCATGTGAAGACTTTCCCCAGAGGAATGGTTGGAGGAGAAAAATTTGCCCCACCAGCCATGAAGGTGACTCAAGCAGGGACTGTGGAGCACTTAGAGCATGGTCAGATGATATTGAACACACCAAGTTCATCCACTGCATCCCAGGCCATTACCAGTCATCTTGACTTTCATCCTACCACTGGACTTCAATGACTCTGGAAGAGAGAGTGAGACTGATGAAGTTGTGCAATTCTGCCTCATTTAAACCCAATTCACAGGCAAGTCAAGACATCACCTGTAATGTCATTGGTCCTCTTCAAAAACAAAGGACGAAAAACAACTGGATATATAGATATGGAAGATGCACATACACATGAATACATAGACACATATGTATTATAAATGTAAATGTTGTGTATATATATATATATATGCTCTTTTGATTTAATTTTTCCATTAAAAATCTATTTTCTGTCCCTCCCACTTCCTCTACATACACAACACATATATAGTATATATGTAAGTATGTATGTGTTATGTATAATACACACACACACACACACACACTGTATTTTTTGGTCTCTGTGCCTTTGTTTATTCTGTACTTTACATATGGAATATCCTGCTTTTCCCTGCTACCTCTTGAATACCAGCCCATATTTTAACATCAAACTCAATTACCACCTTTTCTAAAATGACTTCTCTGATACCTCCTGGTCACCTCAGATAAAATGTGGGTATCCCTTCCTTCATATCTCACACAGTACTTTGGGACTTTTACTTTTAGTAACTGTATGCTCAGAGTATGGGAGCATATCTTATCTGTATTGTGTACTTCTCCCATTGCCAAACACAGCAAGAGAATTGTCACTTATAACTCTTGGAAGAGGGCATAGAATAGAGAGGGATATGGACAAAGTCTATAAAATCACATATGAACTTGGACTTGTGTACTAAATCCCAGAAATAGGGGTTCCTTCTTACAACTTGGAATGATTTTGTGTTTTTAGAGCAAAGAAAAGGAAATGTTGTTTATATATTATGTCAATAATGTTTTCATTTATTCATTCAACAAGCATTAGTAAGTATTGATTTATATACAAGGCTAAGTACTACTCATTGAGAGGAAAAAGACAAAATAACAAGAAAAAACCTTTTTTTTTTCCTTCAAAGGATCTACATTCTACTGGGGAGATACATTTTTTTCTTTCAAATTTTTTTTCAATTATCAAAAATCTATTTTTCTGTCCCTCCTACTTCCTCCCATTGGGAAAAGAAAAGCAAAACAAAAAACAAAAAACTCTATAGCACTCACACACATATGACATAGACAAGCAAAATAAATTTCTACATTTACCATGTCCAAAATTACATTTGTTTCAGTCTGCAGGAAGATACATTTCAACACTTTAATAAACGATATAATTTGAGGAGTGTTTAGTACTAACAACTAACTACTGGGATCAAGAAAAGTTAAAAGGTGGAATCTGATTTGAGATTTAGAAGAATCTAGGCCAAAGATTCTAAGAGGTGGAGGTAAATAAAAAATGCATTTCAAGCATGTGACACAGCCTGAGCAAAGGTATGGAGATGCAAAATGGAATCCAAAGCTTGAGGGAAAGCAGATCAGGTATTTGAACTGTAGAGTGCCTGAAGGAGAGTGATGTAAAATACGTCTGGAATGGTAGGCTGGAGTCATTCCATAAAAGATTTCAAATGCTGAGCTAGAAGTTTGTGTTTTATTCTAGAAACTATAGGGAGCCAGCAAAGATGATTTACTAATGGAGTGACATGTTATGATTTAAAGACTTTAGAAATGAATGCTTGAGGAAGATTATTTGGCTGTTTGGAAAACAGGTTAGAGAGGGGAGGATATGAAATATAGCGTCCAGTTAACATGGAAGATTATTGCAATGCTCTCACTGAGATTTGATGAGGCTCTAAACTAGGATGATGGCTACATGGTGGTAATAAAGGGGATAGGTATGACAGACTAATGTAGGGAAGTAGAACCAACAAAACTTGGTAACTGATTGGAGATAGGAAGGAGGAAGACAGTGGGCAGGAAAATAATCTAGTCAAGTAGTAAAATCACAACATGTGGAGTAAAGAAACAGGTGTCCTGTACTTACTCACTATTCCCCTAAGTATTTCCATTCCTAGAATATTTACCATTTTTGTCTCTTTACCTCCAATATCCATCACCATCTGGTGCTCAATAAAGGCATGTTGAATTAAATTATGTGAGTTGAAATAAGTTATTTAGAGTGATAGAATCATAGGATGGGAGGAGCCTTTAAGATCTTCTGGTCCAATCTTCAGCTAAATTCAGGAATTCCATTCACAGTATCTCCAAAAATAGAAATGATCTTCAAGATTCTTTCTTCAATACTTCTGATGACAGGGAGCTTGTTTCCTAATGAAGGGCTCCATTCAATGGATGAATACTGATTTAGAGTCAATCTCTGTGTAACTTTCTTTTATTATCTGTAGTTTCATAGAAATATAAGTGGATTTGGAGACCTATATTCAAATTCTGGTTCTGTCCATTGCTAATGTGATATAGGATGGTGTGCCTGGGTACGGAAAGTCTGGTTCCCTTAGTACTTCCAGGCTTAAGATATTTTCGTGAGGACATTGACACAGATTCCATCCACTCCAAAATTTCTCACTCTCTTTTAGTAGCAGCTATGATATTTAATCTCTTAAACATCAGATCAGTGGTAAAGACCAAAATCAAGTCACATAAAATTCAGGGTCTTATTTTTGCAGCAAATATTTCCAACAGCTATAGCCCAAGCAAGCCACTTCATTTCCTCTGAATATTATTAGAGAAGAAAGGTTGTAAGTCCAGTCCATCCTAGTTTCAGGCCCATCCCAGGCCCTGTCCCTGAGATCAATCTCTCTAGGATATGGAAACATTGGAATAGAAAATTTTTCTATCATCATAGTAACATTAGATCTCTCAGACTGGGGAAGTGCATATGCTTGTCTAAGAAATCTGCTCATATAAAAGAGGTCAGGTTCACTCAGAGTTTGGAAGAACTGGAACAACACTGAAGGACAGTGTTCCAGGCAGCCAGCAGTGTGGCTTGCGTGCCTTGTTTACTTTATTATAATGGAGGCATTTTTTTCACCAAATAGCTCTGTGTCTTATAGGTATAAGAGAAAGATTATTAGTTACCATAAAATCATTTGTATGCCTGTAACAATAAGTACCATTTTCTGTCTATCTTTCTGTCTCTCCCATAGCTCTATCCCTCTCTGTCTTTCCATACTTCTATGTCTGTCTGTCTGTCTGTCTGTCTCTCTCTCTCTCTCTTTCTTCCTTCATTTAAACTTTGGTACCTCCCTTCTCACACAAGGGCCTCTCTCTCAATGAGGACTCTTTGTCAATGAAGAAGTACCTTTGGTCCCAAAACATCATGGAACATGCAGTTCAATCTCCAAATGAATAAATGTCTTTGGTCCTTAAGCACCATGGAAATATTGCAGCTCTCTTAAGGGGCTCTTTACATTAATTGTGTTCCTGGGGAAGTTGCTTAAACATTTTTTTGGTCTCTCAGTTCCCTTGTCCACAAATCAGGGATAAGAATATGCTTACTATATGCCTCCCAAAGCTTCTGGGAGGATCAAATGAGTTAATATATACAAAGTATTTTCTAGACTACAGAATATGATATATATTTCATGACAATTATTTTATTCATTGGGTCTAAACTTGCTCTCTCTAGTCATAAAGATTGGATTGAATCCTTCTCCCATGAAGGAAGAGTCAGATTTCAATCCTACCCAAAGGTACATGGGCAGAATCCATTACAGCTACAATCTGTCTCTCTAAATATCCATAGAGGTCTTTGAGTACTAACTTGCAATTAGGGGTGAGCTGTCCTTTTACAGTTCTATCTTCTGCTCCTTTTAGGATCTTTCCTCGACTTTGAGAAATATTTGACCCTGCTTACTGATTGTCAGGTGACTTCTTAACCACTAGAATACTTGGGAGCAGCAGGAATTGCCTTTTGCCTTTCTTTGTATCCTTGGTGTTTAGCACAGCATCTGGCATGTACTGGGTATTTAAATCCTTTTTGGCTGATTGACTGAAAAGAGCCTGGAAGACAGGCTCCTAGAGACCTATATTTTGGTCTCCAGTATGGTGGTATGAAAACAGTGCTGGATTTGGATTCAGGAGATCTGGTTTATAGTTCCAGCTCAGATACCTGCTAAGTGACGATGGAGAAATTCCAGAAGCACTCTAAGCTTCATTTTTCCCATGTATAAATTAGATAGAATAACACATGCCATATGGATCTCTTTACTGCCTGACTTAAGTAAGTCCCTTCACATCCCTAAACCCAGGTTTCTTCATCTATATAATGAAGTAGAGGGTGTTAGAGTTGATGGTCTTTAAGTTTCATTTTGTCTTTAAATCTCTGCTTCTATAACTATTTCTATCCAGAGATGATAAAGCAATATGTTCCTTCACTCCTTGACCTCCTTTCACCCTGTGCAAACACACCCACACATGTACCCTCAGCTCTGACTTCCTGGAAGCAGCCAGTTTGCACAATTGCTTTCTCTCAACAGCTATCATTACTTAGCTAGAAAAAAAAAAAAAAAAACCAAGATGGACAGCTCCCAATAACCAGCACCATTAGTCACCAACTTCAATTTAGCCCTTTTCTGGTCCCTTTCACACCATCTCCTGGGACTCTCCTTAACTCTGTCTTTCCTTACATCATAGCTCAAAACATATTACCCTCCTGCTGCCTTTCAAACTCCCTCTTCCCTTGTATTCTCAGCAGGTTAATTTCTGCTCCCTGGGAAATAAGCCCTTATTTACATAGATTATAAAACACTTTCCATTTACACTATGTCTTCTCTTTCCCTTGCTTTATGCTATTCACTAGCCTTTAACATCCATTTGGCTGTCAGCATCTTCACTTTTCACTTGAGGGCCAATTAAAATACCCCCAACCTGAACTCTAGCTGGCACAGTCCAAGACCTGAGAGGAAGCAATCACTTGGCACATCTATCTGCCACCCTAAAATTCATGTTGTAGTAGTAGTAAAAATAATAACAACAATAATAATAAAAACAAAGCTAACATTTATACAGTACTTTAAATTTTATAAAGTACTTGATGTATATTCTGATATCTTATATATATATGGATATGTATATATGTGTATATATATGTGTGTGTATATCTATATATACATACATATATATGTATATATATATATATAAAAAAACAACCCTATGAGATAGGTGTTATTCTTATCCCCATTTTACAAATGAGGAAACTGAGGCAAACAGGGCCATCTAGCCCAACCCATACCCAGATAACAAAGGCCTCAACCTTGTCAACAAGTATAAAACCTTGGCAGGGAATTAACCTTATTAATGGAAGCTCACAGGAGGGACTTATGCACTTCTACATAAGATTACCGGAAGGGAGAGGGTGAAAAGCATTCTAACAATCACAACTGCTCCAAAGTAAAATGGGCATTACCCAAAAAGAATTAGTGGGGAATCAGAGCCAAGATGGCAGAGTAAAAGCAGTGACTTGCTTAAGCTTTCTCCAAAACCCCTCCAAATACATGTAAAAATGGCTCTAAACAAATTCTGGGGAAGTAGAACCCACAAAAGACAGAGTGAAACACATTTCCACCGCAAGACAACCTGGATGGTTGATGGGAAAGTTTTGTTGTGATGGGCTGGGAGAGGAGTACAGTTCAGCATGGGCTGTGCAGGCAAAGACCAGGCCTCAGTGAACCTGAGCAGGCTCCAGGGGACTGAATCATGGGCAGCTGTGGCAGTTTCCAGACTTCTCAACCCACAAATGCCAAAGACAACTTAGAAGGTCAGTAGGAAAGGTCTGTTGGACTTTTGTGAGAGAGAAGGGTGGTCCTGCCCCAGTCCTGGCACAGCCCCAGGGTGGCTGCTTGCAGAGCTCTCAGCCCACAGACATTAGAGGGATTGAGCAGCTGATCAGATGGGGATTGAAGGGATCTCTTTGCTTTGATGAGGCAGGATTCTCTTGGTTTGCCCTTGCTGGGTTCTGTGTCATAGTCATAGGTGGAGGTTCTGGGGCGAGGAGGAAAGTTGGCACAGTAGAGCTTGTGGTGGCAGTGGAGAGGGAATCCTATTCACAGTTCCATGGCAGAAAAGAGTGCTTGTGGTTAATCACAGACCAGAGCACAGGCCAGTAAAGTAGTAAACACCTCACCCTTTATCATACCACCTAGGAAGAACTGAAAATTTACAGGTCCCTAAAAGGATTTTTGAAAACAGCTGCACAAAAGCCATGAAGCTTGGGACAGTACATTTTCCACACTGGAAGCAGACCCTTACCTTAACGAAGAGTTTAAGAGACAAGCAATTGGTTGGGAACATGAGCAAACAGCACCAAAAAAAGTCAGACCATAGAATCTTAATTTGGTGACAAAAAAGATTAAAACATACAACCAGAAGAAGACAACAAATTCAAAGCTCCTACATCCAAAGCTTTCAAGAAAAATATGAATCAGTTACAGGCCATGGAACAGCTCAAAAGGGATTTTGAGAAGCAAGTAGAAGAAGTAGAGGAAAAACTGGGAGAAGAAATGAGAGTGATGCAAGAAAGTCATGAAAAAAAGAATCAACAGTTTGCTAAAGGAGACCCAAAACAATACTGAAGAAAATAACACCTTAAAAAATAGACTAACCCAAATGGCGAAAGAGGTCCAAAAAGCCAATGAGGGAAGAATGCCTTAAGAAGCAGAACTGGCCAAATGAAGAAGGAAATCCAAAAGCTCACTGAAGAAAATACTTCCTTAAAAATTAGAATGGATCAAATGGAAGCTAATGACTCTATGAGGAATAAAGAAATTATAAAACTGAACCAAAAGAATGAAAAAATAGAAGACAATGTAAAATATCTCATTGGAAAAACAACTGACCTGTAAAACAGATCCAGGAGAAATAAGTTAAAAATTATTGGACTACCTGAAAGCTGTGATCAAAAAAATATCCTAGACATAATCTTTCAAGAAATCAAGAAGGAAAACTGCCCTGATATTCTAGAACCAGAGGGTAAAACAGAAATGGAAAGACTCCACTGATCACCTCCTGAAAGAGATCCCCAAAGGAAAACTCCTAGGAATATCATTGCCAAATTCCAGAGTTCCCAGGTAAAGGAGAAAATATTGCTAGCAGCCAGAAAGAAACAATTCAAGTCCTGTGGAAACACAATCAGGATAACGCAAGATTTAGCAGCTTCTATATTAAGGAATCAGAGGGCTTGGAATAAGATGTTCCAGAGGTCAAAGGAGCTAGGATTAAAACCAAGAATCACTTATCCAGCAATACTGGGTATAACCCTTCAGGGGGAAAATGGACATTCAGTGAAATAGAGGACTTTCAAGCATTCTTCATGAAAAGACCAGAGCTGAATAGAATATTTGACTTTCAAATACAAGACTCAAGAGAAGCGTGAAAAAGTAAACAGGAAAGAGAAATCATAAGGGACTTATTAAGGTTGAACTGTTTACATTCCTACATGGAAAGATGATATTTGTAACTCATGAGGCCTTTCTCAGTATTAGGTTAATTGGAGGAAAATGTGTGTGTGTGTGTGTGTGTGTGTGTGTGTGTGTGTGTGTGTATACATATACACAGAGGACACAGGTGAATTGAAGATGAAGGGATAATATCTAAAAAATAAAATTGAGGGGTGAGAGAGGATTATACTTTGACAAGGAGAAGAAGGAGAAAGGGAGAGGTAGAATAGGGTAAATTATCTCACATAAAACAGACAAGAAAAAGCTTTTACAGTGGTGGGGAAGTGGAGGAAGGTGAGAAGGAATGAGTGAATCTTATTGTTAAAGGATCTGGCTTAAGGAGGGAATAACATACACAATTGGGTATGGAAATCTGTCTTACCTACAGGAAAATAAGGGGAGAAGGGGACAAGAGAGCAGGGGGATGATAGGGGGAGGGCAGATTGGGGGAGGGGACGATCAGAAGCAAACACTTTTGAGGAAGAACAGGGTCAAAGGAGAGAATAGAATAAATGGGGTGTGGGATAGGATTAATGGAAATATAGTTAGTTTTTCACAACATTACTATTATGTAAGTGTTTTGCATGTCTATGCATGTATAACCTGTATCAAGTTGCTTGCCTTCACAATAAGAGTGGAAGGGGAGGGAAGAAGGGAGAGAACCTGAAACCCAAAGTTTTAAAAAACAAATATTAAAGATTGTTTTCACATGCAACTGGTAAATAAGATATACTGGCAATGGGGTATAGAAATCTATTCTGCCCTACAGGAAAATGGAAGGGGAAGGAGAAAAGAGAATGGGGGGGTGGGGACAGGAATGACAGAAGAGAGGGCAGATCGGGAGAAGGGTTATTCAGAATGTATGCTATCTAGGGGTGGGGGAAGAGGAGAGATGGTGAGAAAAATTGGAACTAAAATCTTATGGAAATGAATGTTGAAAACTAAAAATAAAAAAAAAAGAATTAGTGAAAGGCCCCTATGATTGAGTAAAGGTAGTAAACGCACCTGTCCTTGGATAATACCGCCTTGGAAAAGCCAAATACTTACAGATCCCCAGAATTACCTCTTAAAACAGCTGCACAAAAAACATGAAGCTTGGGACAGTGCCCCCATCATTTGGGAAGCAGAGCCCCACTTTAGCACAGTTAAAATCAAGAAAGAGGCTAGAAAATGAGCAAACAACATTAAACAAATTCTGACCATAGAAAGTTAATATAGTGACATGGAAGACCAAAACACACACTAAGAAGACAACAAAATCAAAATTCCTGCATCCAAAGCCTCAAAGAAAAATATAAATTGGTTTCAGGCCATGGAAGAACTCAAAAAGTACTTTTAAAATCAAGTAAGAGAGGTAGAGGAAAAATTGAGAAAAGAAATGAGAGTGATGCAAGAAAATTATGAAAAAAAGTATCAACAGCTTGGTAAAGGAGGCATAAAAAATGCAGAAGAAAATAACACCTTAAAAAAAGACTAGGACAAATGGTAGAAGAGACACAAAAATCCAATAAGAAGAAGAGTGGCTTGAAATGCAGAATTGGTCAAATGGAAAAACAAAAAAGACATATGAAAATTCAGTGAAGAGAACTCCTTAAAAAGTTGAATTGGCCAAATGGAAAAGGAGGTACAAAAGCTCACAGAAGAAAATAATTCCATAAAATTAGAAATGGGCAAGTGGAAGCTAATGACTTTATGAGACATCAAGAAATAGTCAAACAAAATTAAAAGAAAAGAAAAAAGTAGTAGAAAATGTGAAAAATATCATTGGACAAGCAACTGACCTGGAAAATAGACTCAATGGAGATAATTTAAGAATTATTGGACTACCTGAAAATCATGATAAAAAAAGAGAGATCCTAGACATCCTCTTTCAAGAACTTATCCTTACTAGATGTGTGACCTTCAGTAAGTCAGTTAACCCCAATTGCCTAAAAATAAAAAAAGAAATTATCAAGGAAAATTGCCCTGATATTCTAGACCAGAGGGTAAAATAAAAATTGAAAGAATCCACTGATCACCTCCTAGAAGTGATCCCAAAATGAAAATTTCCAGGAATATTATAGCCAAATTCCAGACTTCCCAGATCAAGGAGAAAATACTGCAAGCAGCCAAAAAGAAACAATTCAAATATTATGGAGCCACAATCAGGATAACACAAGATTTAGCAGCATCTACATTAAAGGATCAGAGGGCTTGGATTATGATATTCTGGAGGGCAAAAGAGCTAGGATTACAACCAAGAATTACCTATTCAGCAAAACTGAATATAATTCTTCGGGGGGGAAAAATAGGCATTCAATGAAATAGAAGACTTTCAAGCATTCCAGATGAAAAGACCAGAGCTGAATGGAAAATTTGAAATTCAAATACAAGACTCAAGAGAAGCATGAAAAAGTAAACAAGAAAGAGAAATCATAAGGGATTCAATAAAGTTAAGCTGTTTATATTCCTACATGGCAAAATGATATTTGTTAACTCTGAAAAACTTTTTCATCATTAGGGCAGTTAGAAGGAGTATAAATAGAAATCAGAGGTGTGAGTTGAATGTGATGGTATGAGTAGCTTAACAAAATAAAAGTAAGGAATCAGGAAGAAGAATTCACTGGGAGAAGGGGAAAGAAAGAGGTAGAATGGGACAAATTATCCAACATAAAAGAGGCTTGAAAAAGATTTTACAGTAGAGAGGGAAATGGAGGAAGCAGGGAGCAATCACATGAACTTCACTCTCATCAGAACTGGCTCAAAGGGGGAACAATATACATCCTCAGGTGTAGAAATCTATCTTACCATACAAGAAAGTAGAAAGGGAGGGGGATGAGAGAAGGGGCAGGGGGAGCTGATAGAAGGGAGGGCAGTTTGGGTAGATAAAAGTCAGAAGCAAAACACTTTTGAGAATGGACAGGATAAAAGGAGAGAGATGGTAAAATGAACAGAAGGAAAATAGGATGGAAGGAAATACATAGTTAATAATCATAACTGTGAAAAAATTACATCGAGTTTCTCTCATAAAGATTTCATTCCTCATACATGTAGAAAACTTAATCAAATGTATAGAAAAAAAGAGTCATTCCTCAATTGATAAATGGTCAAAGAATGTGAACAGGCAATTTTCAGACAAAGTAATCAAAGCTATCTATAGGCATACAGGGAAAAAATGCTCTAAATCACTATTGATGAGAAAAATGCAAATTAAAACAACTCTGAGCTACAACCTCACACCTGTCAGATTCACCAATATGAGAGAAAAGGAAAATGGCAAATGTTGGAGGGGATGTGGGGATTAAAACACTAATGAACTATTGGTGAAGTTGTATACTGATTCAACAACTCTGGAGAACAATTTGGAACTATACCCAAAGGGCTAGAAAACCATGCATAATCTTTGATCAAGCAATATCACTACTAGCTGTGCATCCCAAAAAGATAAAAAACAAAAAAGGAAAAGGACCTATGTGTATAAAAATATTCATAGCAGCTCTTTTTGTGGTGGTAGAGAATTGGAAGTTGAGGGGGTGTCCATCAATTGGGGACAGGCTAAACAAGTTGTTTTATATGATTGTGATGGAATACCATTGTGCTTCAAGAAATGATGAGCAGGATGCTTTCCAAAAAGCATGGAAAAACATACATGAACTGATGCAAAGTGAAATGAGCAGAACCAGGAGACCATTGTACACAGTAACGGCAATATTGTATGGTGGTCTACTATGAATAATTTAGCTATTCTCAGCAATCCGATGATCCAAGACAATTCTGTAGGACTTATGATGAAAAGTGCTGTCCATCTCCAGAGAAAGAAATGGCAGAGCCTGAATGCAGAACAAAGATAGTTTTTCTTTGCTTTCTTTATTTTTCTTGGATTTGTTTTTGTCTGTGTTTTCTTTCACAGGATGACTTACATCGACTTATACATTCATAACTATGCGTGTATAAGCTACATCAAATTGCTGGCCTTCTCAATGGGGCAAGAGAGGGGAGGGAAGGAGAGAATTTGGAACTCAAAATTTGAAAAAAAAGAATGTTAAAATTGTTTTTACATGTAAATTAGAAAAATAAAATATTAAATTAAAAAAAAGAATGCAAAATGACTTTCCCTAAACTTCACTCCCCTCCATGCAATAGTATCCCCCTCCCTCCTTAAAGTATTGTATTTGTGTAAATGTATCTCCCTAATCAAATATAAACCCCTGGAGGGCAAGGATTGTTTTGCATTTTGTCTTATGTCCACAGAACATGGCAGAGTGTCTTGCACATAGTAGGCACTAAAAAAAAAAAAAAAAACACTTAATGAATTGAATATGGCAAGGGGGATTTCTGACTAAGGCTAATCAGTCTAGATTTCAAAGATTTCTTGCAAATTGGAGAATCCCCATCTGAGAAGATGGTACTCAAGTCAGGTCCTCTGACTCCAAATTGGGTGCTTTTTCTCTAACACGTGATTCCCTTCAGTCATATGCTTTTCTCTTAGAAAGTCCATGTCCTAAGCACATTATTTCACGTTTGAATTTCACACCTTAACACAGCAAAATCTTTGAAGACACAAGAAGTCATGAAGAGATCAAATTGCTGATAACAAACTGAGATAAATTTCATCAACAGAAACAGTTTAACAATTTTCTGTTAAGAATCAGGTACACTCTTCCCAAGAGCCAACACTCAAAGTTGATGTGAAATTAGAACATGGAAGTAAGTATACTTTTGATAAGAAATGAAACTACCTGTCTGAGTGTGGACAAATAAATGCAAAAAAAGATGAGGAGTTTCCAGTAGCTGACCCTGAAGTCATGGTGGATTAGGAAAGTAAATAACTTGTATTCCTATGGCCCTCAGGGAGGCAGAACAAGCATTTCATAGTTGGAAAACTGATGCTCAGAGAAATTAAGAGACTTGTGGATAATCACAGAGTTATTGAGTGTCAGAGCCAGGACCAGAACCTGACCTTGACTAAATTTAGGTCTCTTGAATTAGAAGTTCCATGCCCGTTCAGCTCAATGGTTAGATTTGTAGAGTTATTTGTAAATATATTAGACATGCTAGGTCATGCAAGGAAAAAAAGGGAAAACAAACTAGCATTTATTAAGCACCTACTATGTGTTTAGAACTGTGCTAAGTGCTTTATAAATATGGTCTTATTTGGTTCTTATGACAGTTTCAGGAAGTAGTAATTATTATCATCTGCTTTCTAGTTTGAGAAAATGGAGGCAAATAGTTCTAATGACTTGCTCAGGGTCACACTGCTATTAAGTATCTGAAAACATATTTGAACTCAGGTCTCTCTCCCTCCAGGATTTGCAGTCTTTCTACTGAGCCACCTAGTCAGTAATCATATCACCATTATACAGACATGGAAACTGAAGCTCAGAGAAATGAAGTTGCTTCAGTTATCAGCATACAATGAATGGAAAGGGAACTGGATTTGGAGTCAAAATCTCTGGATTCAAATTCTATTCTACCATTTTGCAGCTATGTGACCTTGGAAAAGTAACATAATCTCTCAGGTCCCCAGTTTCTTCACTTACAAAATAAGAGGAAGTAGACTCCCACAGTTTAAGAAGTGCTGAAGGGGTCACCACTGGAAAAAGTTTAAGAAGCCCTGGACTAGATAACTTCAAAGATTCCTTCCAACATTAAAGGTTTATAATTCTATGATTTCCCTAAGTTCACATAATTATCAGGTCTGGCTGTATGAGGTGGGTATCACAATGATTATTTTCTCCATTTGCAGGTAAGGAAATTGAGATTCAGATGTGTTGTGCCCAGAGTGATATAGCTAAGAAGTATCTGAGGCTAAAACTGAGTCTAGGTTTTCTGACTCCAGACCCGGGGCTCATTCTACTATGCAAAGTTTTGACAAGATGCAAATATCAAGGAATTCTTAGAATTGGGTCTTATAGCATCTGTAATGTGAGCTGGGATGCCCACACTATCAGTATATTAAGATTGCATATACATAGAAAATGAGAAATTGTTGCTGTGGGAACTGTCATTGAATAAATTAAGACATGTATCTAGATAATCACACATGCACAGATGTAACACACACATATCATCCTCACTAGAAGTATTTATGCAATATATATGTATGTATATATTTATATGTGTTATATCCATATATTATACACATACACACAAACATGATATATATACACATGAATACATATACATACATATACATATACATATATATGTGTGTATATATATACATATATGTGTGTGTATGTGTGTGTGTGTGTGTGTATATATATATATATATATATATATATATATATATATATATATTTCTGCTCTACTTTGTCATTTCCTATCTCTTCCCCTTGGTCATGTCACTTCATTTCTCTTTACACATGAAATGAGGGTATTGGACTGGTTGTTTCCTAAGGTCCTCATCTTCTCTAAAGCCTTTTACCTTCTCTCTCTGGACTTCAACTTCCTCATAATAATAACACATTTATATTATACCTTAAGGTTTTACAACCATTTGAGGAAGGTACTGGGGGGTTCAGACCTGTGAGTTCATTGACACATTATTTTTCCCCATAGGCAGCATAATGAATAGAGAACCAGTCTCAGAGTCACTGTCTATCCCTCATGTCTGGAATTGTCTCCCTCCCAGCTTCTTTCAAATTTCAGATAAATTCTTACCTTCTACATGAAACCTTTCCTGGGCCATCTTAATGCTTGTTCATTCCCTCTGTAATCTCATCCAATTGATCTTGTATATATCTTATTTTAAATAGTTTTTTTTTTACATGTTGTTTCCCCCATTTGATTGTAAACTCCTTGAGGGCAGGGTTTTTGTTTTTGTGTTTTGTTTTGTTTTGGTTTTTTTTTGTACTTCCATCACAGCCCAGTGCCTGAAACTTAGACTTAATAAATGCTTATAGGCTTGTTGATTTAGATTTAATAATATAACCCACTTTCAAGCCTTTTTCCTATGACATATACTGACTATATGACCCTGGGCAAATTATTTAGACTTTCAGTGCCCAGGACAATATTCTAGATTGTAAATTTCAAAGGAAATGCTAATTTTCGGTGGCAAAGGCAATTTCCTCCCTGAGAATTCCCTATAATAAGGAAATAATGAGTTGATGAATCTCTCTCTATCTCTGTGTGTGTGTCTCTGTGTCTCTCCTCTGTCAGTGTATGTATGTATACATATAATCTATACACATGTATAATGCATTCATATATGCATACATCGGTGTATGCGTGCATTTCCTTCCCATTTTAAAGATTAAGAGACTATTTCAGAGAAGTCAAGTGACTTGCTCTAACTCAACTAGTTAGAGGCAGAACAAAAATTCTGGTCCTCTCTATCTTCCACCCAGTATAAATCTTCTCATCTGGAAAATGATGGGATTACATGAGATGATTCCTAAATTCTTTTATACTATTCTATTATTCTATGTATGTTTTTAGTTTTCAAAGCATAATCTGTATTCACCTGTCAAATCTGTTAAGACAAAGACCTGATCCTGTGATTCATTATTATTAATTAACTAATGAATTAATGTTGTTGTTGTTTTGCTACTGAGGGAGTGGGGTTTTACTTTTTGTGACTCTACCGCATATTATACTCCCTGATTTCCCTATATGTAGTCCACATGAGTGGCCCTCAGAACTGCTGAACAATCTACAACTTAATTGAGTAAAGGTCCAGACAGAAAAATTGACCCTCTCTGGACTTATCTTTCCAAATAAATTTCATTTCATCACACATTTTCCATGGGTGTTCACCCACTAAGGCCAATGAAGAAGGAGAGTTAGGAGGAACAGGATTTAAGGGCAAGTTCATCTGAAAGAAAAGAAAATGATGAAACTGTGAGGAAACATAGCTGCAAGATCATTGCAAAAAAAAATGAGGAACAAGATGACAGTTGTAGGAAATGACAGTGACAACTCATTCAGAAGCAACCTCTCCCTTGTCTGACATTACAACACTTTATACTCCTCTTGTGTGCTTATCATACGCTTCTGTTTCCAAGATTCAATGAGTCTGTGACATTATTGATACAAATGATACAGATATTGACCTGTCCATGCCTTCCAATCCTGTGGCAATTCTTGTCCAAGTCTTCCAATAATTTTTATATAAAGGAGCTAGCCCATGATATGAAGGCTTTTTCAAGGACTTTTAACACTTTCCAGCACTTTTGTTCTTCATTATTCCATTTCCTTTTGTAGTTTCTGGTGGGTGCCAAATAGTCTTTTGTTATATCTTTTGCCTTTTCTTTCCTTTATATCATGGATAAAAGGCAGCATGTACTAGGCAAGTCAAACCATCACCACTACCTTGACTACCATCTCCCGTCAGACCCTAATGGATTTTCCCAGGACTCTGAATCAAAGAACCTTTGAGAATAGCAAAGCCTACATTCCAACACCTTCAGACATCATCCTGAAAAGCAACCCTATGGAGATGCAGCCTGTTCATTGTTCTTTCAGTTGCTACAGCCACAGAAAACCCATAAAACTAAGTTCTTGCCACCAAAGTCCATGGCACTATCAAATGATCCTACATCATAAAGTGATATGGTTTTTATCAGTGGAAATGATATGAAAGAGAAGGAATTAACATTTGTTTTGCTGCTACATTCTGAGGACCATGGGACTTTTTTAGCTGACAATAGCTGAAACTTTTCAAGTGCATTGTCTTCCCTCATTAGAATGTGATCTCAGGGCAGCTAGGTGGTGTAGTGGATAGAGCACCGGCCCTGGATTCAGGAGGACCTGAGTTCAAATCTGACCTCAGACACATAACACTTACTAGCTGTGTGACCCTGGGCAAGTCACTTAACCCCATTGCCTAACCAAAAAAAAAAAATTGGGGCAGCTAGGTGGTGCAGTGGATAGAGCACCGGCCCTGAAGTCAGGAGGACCTGACTTCAAATCCGGCCTCAGACCAAACACTTGACACTTACTAGCTGTGTGACCCTGGGCAAGTCACTTAACCCCAACTGCCTAAGCAAAAAAAAAGAAAAAAGAAAGAAAAGAAAAGAAAAAAAGAATGTGATCTTGTGATCTCCTTGAGAACAAGGGTTATCTTACTTGTTTTTCCTACATTATTGTTGTGAGGATCAGATTGGATGTTTAACACAGTTTCTAACATATAGTAAGTGTTTCATAAATGCTTGTCCCTTTCCTTTGTCATCATTTAGACTCCAGTTCAATGTGATCTCTCCTTAAATTTTTCATAGCACTTTTCCTGGACCTTGCCTTAGTGCTTACTTATATCATAGTTCTTTAAGTAAATGGTTTTTTCCTTTATTAATATGTGAACTCCTTGAGGACATGACCTATGTTTTTTTTTTCTGTCTTCTATCCCCAGAACCAAGATCAGAACCCTACCCATAGTAGGTGCTTTGTAAATATTTGCTAAATGAGTGAGAAGAAAGGTAGTTTTACAGAAGAAGGCAGACACCATTAAATACTCTGAGAAAGAGAACAGTTCCTCTCACCCCTTCCCCCACCCCACCTGGACAACAAGAAATTCTCTCACTGAGCCGGGATTTTTAATAGCACAATTACCCCAACTGATTAATCAGAATTGCTGTTTGTTTGTGCATAGAAGGTAACTCATTATGGCAAATATGCATTATAAGGCCGTAATATATGCATTTATTCAATTAAGTCTAATGTATTATTTAAGGATCTGTGTGTGATATTTATCATGCTTTCATACTTATTTATACAGATTATAAGATTCTAATTACATGCTCCCAGGGATGGGTCTGCTGTTAGAGAAGTATTGACCTATTTCTTTAGAGGGCCAATTGAACAAGAATGTTTCTTTCATGAGTGTGGGCATACTTATGCCACATAAGCCAAAGATAACTGTGAGGTCCAGTAGATATCTAAACTACTCCAACACACATTTATTAAGCACTAACTACAAAGCTCTGTTCTAGGTAGACTCTGAGAGTATAAAAACAAAGTTAAAAAACACAACCTTCCCTCAAGAACCTTATGTTCTACTAGAAAGAACACCTGACCTGGGGTGATATAATTCCAGTGCAGGAAAGGATCTCAGAAACCATCTTGTCAAATTCATAAAGGGACAAGTATCATCCCTACAGCATCATCAGCCAATAGTCATTTAGCCTTGGCTTACAGACATACAGTGTTAAACAATTAACTCACTGCCTCATATCAACAATCCATTCCACTTTGGGAGAGTTGGCAATTTCTTCTCTTTATTAGGCCAAAGCAACTTTAAGCAATACTAAGCATCTTCCACTGATGGTTCCTTGTTCTTGCCTTCTGGGCCAAGTGGAATGGATCTCATCTCCCAGCCCCATGATAGCACTGCACATACTTCAAGACAGCTGTCATATGCTTTGATAAGTTAACTCAGTGCAGGTGACCTGGATTCCAGCCCCAGCATCACAATGTGATAACTCTAATGTTTCAACATAGGATCATATTGTGAGGGTCCTGGCAGCCTCAATAAGGAAATAGGGAAATCTTTTGACCCTGAATACATTAGTGTAGAAACAGTTAGAAAGTCGATTTCTTGCTTCAAAAAAAAAAAATTAAGTCTGATTACTGCTATATGAGAGAATCTTACTAAAATGAGTTATCACCAGTCCCCAAACCATGAACTAAACCCTGAGTCCAGGATTCCTGTCCTCTGCCCTCAATGTCTGGGCCTGCTTAGCTGAAATAAGAATTCTATAGAAACTCCCATTTTAACAGGTTTTACTTGATTTTCTCAACCATATACCCAAGTAGACCTGAACTATTTCCACCCCTTCTGACTGCCTCTCATATTACATTCCCTCAGTGAAGTTTGCTTCCCTTACTGTCTCTTTGCTGGCTCCCATTTTGTTCTGAGATCTATCTAGTAGTGCTCTTCCTCCCCAGCCACACAAACTTTTCCCTGTGCCTTGAAGCAATGTAGGAATTCTAAGAGGTGGTGGGAAAGAGGGCTTGCATTACAGATAGGTGGGGAAGGGCAAGCAGTCCATGCAAGGCATAAAGATGGGAGATTGAATGTTGTATAAGAACAACCAAGAAGGTCCGTGTGCACTCTTCCAACTATAAGGTGCTAGTTTCAGTAATTAAATGGCTGCTTGTTCTGTTTCTTAAAAGAATCAACTGAGAGGATTCTGGAAAGATGACTTATGATGAAAGATGCTATCCATCTCCAGAGAAAGAAGTGGTAGAGCCTGAATGCAGATCAAAGATACTTTCTTTACTTTCTTTATTTTTCTTGAGTTTTTTTTTGTCTGTGTTTTCTTTTACAGAATGTCTTACATGGTAATGTGTTTTTTGCATGACTATACATGTATAAGATATGTCAAATTGCTTGTCTTCTCATTGAGGGGGGTAAGGAAGGGAGAAAATTTGGAGCTCAAAATTTGAAATAAAAGAAAGTTAAAATTATTTTTACATGTAATTGGGAAAAAATTAAATATTAAATAAGAATTTTTAAAATACCATTATCTATGTTCTATTGTATTTTTACTTATTTTGTTAAATACTTCCTAATTATATTTTAATCTAGTTTGGCTACATTAGGGGAGACCAGCTTCTTTCTTGCCACCACCAACCTGTACCCTTTCCATTTTCATTTCCTGCCCTAAATTGTGAGCCCTACTATCCAGAAGAATGGTCCCAAGACCCAGAAAGATAATGTTCTTTTCTTTTATTTAAATAATGCTTTAAAATATACAAAATGCCATCCTCACACTAACCCTGTAAGGTTGGCAGTGCAAGTATTATTATCCCTAATTTATAGATGAGAAAATTAAGGCACTGAAAAGCTAAGGGCTTTGTCTTTTCTAGTGAGGGATGGCTCATTTTTAAACATGTGAACCTTTCTTTCGCAGCCTCTCTTTCTCTCCCAATGCAGCTAAAACTTAATTAACGAGAGCCACACTGCTAATAAATGTAAACATGGATTTCTGGCCCAAATCAGGGTTTCCACAGCTGCGTGTTATCTGTCCTGAAGATATCTGTCTAGGAAAAGAAGATTGAGTTATGATCACTACAATCTTCTTATTTAGGCAGAAAAAACAGTTCAAACATGGTAAGAAGATTTTCAACAACTCATCTAAAACCAAAAAGTGATTACTAGATGACCCAGAAACTTGAACAATCCATTTTACTGTGATTCCAATTAACTGAGATTTGTTCCCTTTAACTTTTCTTCATGGAAACAGATATAACAAAGACAATAATAATAATAATAATAATAATTCCTCAAGTAAGTATAGAGACTTTTTGGCTTGCTGGGTATATCATATGCATTATTTCATTTGATCTTCAGATATCTTTTTGAGGCAGGTTTTGAGAGTAATATACTCATTTTTACAAATGACAATATTTGGGTCCAGAAGAGTTTTGTGTCTTGCCCATTATTGCACAGCACACAGCTTTTGACACACATTTCTCATGCTGGAAGTCACCCTTTATACCTCTTTTCCAGGAAATAAAATGGTGAAGTAGAAAGTCAGAAAACCTAGCTTCCAGCTCTAGCTCTGTTGTTTGCTATCTATGTGACCTCAGACAAAGGCTTACCCTTCTTTAGTTCCTAGTTCCCTCTTCTGTAAAATGAGGATGAGGTAACTTCTAAAGCATCTTCCAAAATTAAACCCAATTCTCTATGTTCAAATTCACTCTAATTCTTTCATCAAATATTATTTTTATCAATTATCTGAAGTGAAATTGAGGTTGATACACCACTCTGGAAATAATTAACCTCACCATCAGTAATGATGTTTATTTGGGTTTAGATTATATGGCAGGGAGGTATTCAGAATAGGCTTTGAGATATTCCAGCCATCTGAGTCACTAGGGTTGACTGTATAGACCAAAGTAGGAAGTCATATGTTATGAATTGATCAATGTCAGAAAGCCCTTTGTTATATGTTCAAAAAGTACTTTCTTTATATATCCTTGACATTTTACCATTCGAGGACCATTCCTTTAGATTTAACATCACATTCTTCTTTCCTCTCCTTTTATAAGGCAAATACATTGGGAAGGGATTCTTAATACCTTATCATGAATACATGTTTTGCTTTGTTTTGTTTTCAGACTCAAAAATGGAAAGAAAGAATCAAGAAAGTTGAGACAGAGATCACAAGAGAGGAAATTCACAATTTAGCTGACCTAGCCACTCAGAGTGACTGCGTGTTTTTGGAGTCAACCTGAGTTTGTACCTTAGCTCTCCTACTTACTAACTTAGTCATTTGGCGTCCTTGGGCCTCAGCCTCTGCACCTATGAAATGATAGAGTTTGATTAGGTGATCAATAAGGTCCCTTCTAGCTCCAAATCCTATGGACAATGAGATATGTAGACACTGGGAATCTGGAGAGTAACTCCTGATGTTAAATGGAACTTTTCCCTTCTCATTTCCTCTTTCTCTATGTGGCTGCTGGACTGAAAACTAAGACCTGGTTAGGACTGTTAGCAGACTGATTATGCAAGTGCATGGGGACTTTATTTTTTTAATTAATGTATTTGTCTCTACAGCAGGAAATGAGAAGAAAGAAGAGAAACATGTGTAAAGAAGCCAATTTTTTATTATTTTTTTAAAGATGAGAACAAAAAATAATTTAGCATAGAAATTATCTTCAAGTGCCCAGGGACCCCCCTTGCCTGTCCAAACAGAAGAAAACATCAATATTCATATTGTATGTGCATGTTTGTGTGTGTGCATGTGTGTGTGTGTGTGTGTGTGTGTGTGTAGGTGGGAGTGCATACAAGTTTGAATTTATCATAGGGATCCCACAAACAAGCATGAGAAAAGAAACAAATCAATGTACCGTAAGGAGCAAAAATATTGTGAGAGTTACTGGGGCTGGAGAGCTTACAGCTAGGAGTGATGGGGACTCTCATCATGCCAATTATATTAGTAGGACTCTGGGGATGACCTCATTCCAACCTCATAGAAGGCCCTTTTGAGGCAAAGACTGTGGTTTCAGGAAAGCCAGGCAAAAGGACCAATTAGTGTGGTATGGTAGACAGGGTAACAGATGGGGAATGAGGGAACCTGGGTTTGCCATTAACTATATGACCTTGAGCAAATAATTTTTTCTCTGTTTAGCCTCAGTTTTCTTATCTATGAAATGAGAAGTTTTAAGGAAGACCAGATGCAGAGTGAGAATACCTCCTTTTCCCATCTATTATTTAACAGTATGGGAAATGCTAACTTTAGCAATAAGAAAAGAAGGGAATAAATCTCAACAAAAGGACTGGAGGAAGGAACAAAATTAGCCTTATTTGCAGATGATGATTTACTTAGAAAACCCTAAAGAATCGATAATGAAAGTAATCAAGATGATTCATAGTTTTATCCAGGTAGCAGAACATAAAATAAATCCACAAAACCACCAGAATTTATACATAGTTTTAATAAAGACTAGGCAGAAAAGAGTTAGAGAAATCTCATTTAAAATAACTAAAAATATATTATATTAAATACCTGGAGAGTTAACCTACAAGAATAATCTTTAAATGCTCTTAGGATTTAATTGATATAGGTGACTCCCATTATAGAAAGTCTTTTCAACAATGCAGATTTCCAAGTGTGCTGAAACTTACAATCTTAGTTTATTGGGGAATTAAAAGGTTAAGTGGCTTGCTGAGGATCATATAGCCTGAAGAGGCAAGACTAGAACCCAGTTCTCCCTAACTCTGATGTTTACTTCCTATCTAATATGACGTGTTGCCCCGGTACAGATATGTGTTTTATCTGAAGTTTTCTGGACTAAGTCAGCTTTGTGTAAACAAAGAGTTTGGGTTTTAGGGTTATATATTATAATAGTAATTGCTAAGAAAATTTCCTATTGATTAAAAAGTCAATTGATAAGTATTCAGCACTTATTGTGCTAAGTATTAGAGATACAAAGAAAGGAAACAAAACAAAATATGGAAAATATAGTAACTGACTTCAAGGAGCTCACATCTAAGGGGAGACAGCATCGAAAAAATAACGCTGGTATTTATGCACAATTTCACAAAATTAAAAAAGCCAACATGTGCTCTGTCTTCTGCACTCCCAGTGAGAATCTTCCAGGACAGGGAGAAGTGCTTCAGTTTGTCTAATTCCTTCTGGCACTTAAGCAGCAGAATTGGGGAACAGGATGAATTCTACACAATGGAGACAAAGAGTTGCATACTTGGAATCAGAAGCTCTATTTTCTAGTCTCTGCACTGTCGTTATCATGCTGTATAACACTAGTGTCCATGTAGCTAGTCCTTTACAATTTACATTTCCTCTTCTCTCACACAGGTGCTATTAGAATCAAATGTATATAGAGATATATTAGAAAGATTACTGGCTTTGGCATTAAGGGTCCTAGGTTCAAATTTTGCCTTTGATGTTTATTACATGTGTGACCCTGTATAATCCCAATAAATATTTATTAAGCTCCTACTCTGTGCCAGGCACTGTGTGCCAAGTATATAATTAGTAAAAAGACAGTCAGTGCCCTTAAGGAACTTACAATCTTATATGGGGAGAAAACACACAAAGGGAGGCATAAAAGTAGTTGTTGGGGGGAGGGGTGACATGGTGACCAGGAGTTACTTAGCATGGAGGCATCTTGTTCCATGGAGTCAAAACCAAGCAGAATAGCAGATGCAAAGTGGAGTGAGATAAGTTACTTAACTTGCCCAGGCTTCAGTTTCCTCCTTTGGAAAATAAAGGAGTTAGATTAGAATCGTAGGTTCCCAAAGCTGGTGATATAGCCATGGCCTGGGTGGAGAGGGTAGTAGCCTTGGGTGCAATTGGGGGGCATTGAATAAAAATAAGAGGGCATCTAAGACATCTCCAGAGGCCTTGTGATGGAAAATGCAATCCACATCCAAAGAAAGAACTATGGAAATCGAATTGCTATTTTTTTTCTCTTCTGTTGAGTTTTGTTTCCTCTTTCTGATGGTTCCTCCTATTGGTTTTAATTTTTACTTACAACATCACTAATGTGAAAATATGTTTAATATGAATGTAAATGTATAGTCTATATCAGATTGTGTGCCATCTTGGGGAGGGTGGTGAGGAGGAAGGGGGAGAAAAATTTTAAACTCAAAAGCATATGGAAGTGATTATTGATAAATCAAAATAAATTAATAAAAAATTTAAAAAATAAGAGGACAGTGGAAGCATAAGGAAAGAAGAAAAGATACAAAAAAATTTTGAAAAACCTTTCATACATGTTTCATCTGTTGTATAACGGAGTTAAAGTCAGAGTGATTATGTTATTTTCCAAATAAACACACAAAATCCAAGTTATAACAGATCAGTGGTCAACTCCACCTACAAGTCTTAACAAGCAAGTGTTGGTAGGTGAGAGTGTCATGCATTGTCCAGAAGTCCAGTACGTATTGGCGGCAATATGTGCATGTAACAACTTGTTTAAAATATGATACTATACATTTAGTTACATGACACAATATCGCATCATCAAAATTTAAATGCAAGAAAAAACTCACAAATTTACAATAAATTATTAAATTTAAGATGTCATTTTAAAAATATATATATATATTTTTGTAATGATGCAAATTTCAAAAAAAAAACCGTTAAAGGGTTAAAGAAAGTAGATTTTCAGGAGGGAACTAAGTATTGTTTCTTATTTTTTGAGGGGGCAGTAGGCCAAATCAGATTGGGAACCTCTGGACTAGATGGCCTCTGAGGTTCTTTCCAGTTCTATATATAGTAATAGTGAACCTACTATTTTCCTTCAAATATAGTAATCTGCCTTTGATATGTTTTGCCAGAGTTTTCAGTTTAGATATAGGCTTCACACTCATACCCATGGTGCCAATAAGGCCAGTAAATCCAGGGTATGGAAATCCACAAAGGGGCAAGAAGAAAGAAGTGGAACCCAAAAAGAAGAATAACAAGTCATGGAAGAAAAAAAAGCAAATGTGAGGGGGCTGGGAAGAAGGAAGGAAAAAGAAAGGAAGGTTTTAAAAACTAGCAAAAAAGTCCAAGGGAGCAAGTAGGAAACAGTATAAATTCAAGACTAGAACTCAAGGAAACCAGGTTTTTAAAAAGTGTAGATATGGAGCAAATAATTTATACATGATTTTAATCCATTTTTTTTTGTTGTTGTTTAATCATTTTCATTCATGGCTACGTGAACCCATTTGGGGTTTTCGTGGCAAAGATCTTGGAGTGGTTTGCCTTTTCCTTCTCTGGCTCATTTTACAGATGAGGAAACTGAGGCAACCAAGGTTAAGTGACTTGCCCAGAGTGACATAGCTAGTAAACGACTGAGATATATGATACTAAATCTTCAATTTTAGTTCATCCCAAGGAAATTTAAATTGACGGTTTCCAAATGTCACCATAGAGAATTCCCAGTAGCTTCCACCATTTCTCAAATAGGAGAAAACCATATTGAGCAGAAGAAATTGTCAAAGACTAACTGACTATTTTGTCAAAGGTATAATCTTATGACATAGATTCAAAGTTTTATATATTTGAAGAGTGATCAGCACCTCATACCTTGTACCAATAAAATATACAAAGACATATGTGACCTATATCTAAAAAATTACCTAATAAACAAATTGAAGAAACAAAAAGGAAGTTATCTGTCATATATATGGGTAGAGAAAGAATTCATAACCAAACAAGTAATGAAGAGAATCACAGAAGATAGAATAAAGGCCTCTGCTTACATAAAATAAAAAGATCTTGAACAAACATACCCAATACAGCTAAGATTATATAGGACATTAATAACTGGGAAAAATAAAAAAAAATTGCAGCAAGGTTCTCTGACAAATGTTTCATTAATAAAATACACAAAGCGAGGGGTGCTGGATCCAAGATGGTAGAAAGAGAGGCACTCAACTGAGCTTTCTTAACATACCCCTCCAAAAGATGTGGGACAATTGAGACACTAATGCACTATTGGTGAATTCGTATACATATTCAACTATTTTGTGGAACAATTTGGAACTATGCTCAAAGGACTATAAAACCCTGAATACCCTTTGACCAAACAATACCATTACTAGGTTTGTATCCCAAAGAGAAGGAAACCAAAAATATGTACAAAAATATGTACAGCAACTCTTTTAGTGGTGACAAAGAATTGGAAATTGAGGGGATATCCATCAGTTGGGGAATGGCTGAACAAGTTGTTGTAAGTTATCGTGATGGAATATTATTGTGCCATAAGAAATGAAGAGCAGGATGCTATCAGAAAAAACATAGAAAGACTTAATATAAACTGATGCAAAGTGAAATGAGCAAAACCAGGACAACATCCTATGTAGCAACAGTAATATTGCATGATGATCAACTGTGCATGACTTGGCTATTCTAGCAATGCAATGATCCAAGACAGTTCTGAAGGACTTATGATGAAAAATGCTATCCATCTGAAGAAAGAATTGATGGAGTCTGAATGCAGATTGAAGCATGTTTTTTTTTTCATTATTTTTCTTTTTTTGTCTGTGTTTTCTTTCACAATATAACTCCAACATGGAAATATGTTTTGCATGACTCCAAATGTATAACCTATATCAAATTGTTTGCCTTCTCAATGAGAGGAAGGGAAAGAATCTGGAACTCAAAAAAATTGTAAATGAATATTAAAATAGTTTTAATATGTAACTGGGAGAAAACAAAACATTAAGTTAAAAATTCACCTCAAAAAAAACTTTTAAATAATGCTTCAAATCATATTATGGTGCAGCAGAGCTAATTGAAGTTCAGGGTGAAACATTCTTCCAGCCCAAGACAACATAAGAGGTGAAAGAGAAAGAGAGAGGATGAGAAAGAGACAGACAGACAGAGAAAGAGAGACTGGGGAACTGAGGTGACTGACTGGGAGTCCGTGTGGATGAAACAACAGTGATAGGATTAGGTGGTGGGACAGAGGCAGTAGCAGCTTTGGGAGCTCTCAAGCCAGAGATGGTAGATTGACCTAGAGGCTAGTCAGAAAGAGATTGCAAGACTCCCTTGTACTAGCACTACATGTAGGACCAGGCATTGTTTGTCAACACCATTGCCTACACCCACTTCTGGGTTATATTTAAAGGCAGAGAGGAGTGTTTTTTGTCAACAGGGTGTGGGAGCCCTGAGGGGCAGTGTCATTTTTAGCCCCAAGGGATGAGAGACCCTGAGGAACAGTATCTTCTTCTGGTCCCAAGGGTTCAGGGTCCCTGAGAAGCAATATTGATTGTAATTCCAAAAGATCAGGCTCCCTTCCTGGTAAGGACCAGAGTGAAGACCAAGAGAGCATTGATCAGACCTCTGCCCAGATCACACAAACTTGGAACCACTGAAAACTTCCAAACCCCCAGAACTAATTCTGAAAATAGAAGTGTTAAAAAAAATCCTGAAGCTTGAGACAGAGCCCCTCTCTCCCTCACAAGGAACAGAGATCAATATTAACATAAAGTTTCAAATCAATAAATAGAGTGGAAAAATTAGCAAACAACAAAAAGAACGTGACCATAAAAAGATACTATGTTGATGGAGAAGATCAAGACACCAAAAAAGAAAAAAAAAAAGACATTGATGTCAAAATAGCTGCAAGCAAAGCCTCAAGGGAAAAATGTGAATTAGACATAAGCCCAACAAGAATTCCTGGAAGTGATTTTAAAAACAAATAACAGTGGTAGAGGGGAAAAAAAAGGTAAATAAAAGAATGCAAAGAAAACAATATGAAATGACAATTAGCAGGTTGGTAAAAGAAGCACAAATACTAAAGAAAATGATACCTTCCCAAACAGAATTGGCCAAATGGAAAAATAGATATAAAACTTCACTGATGAAATAAAATAACTCCTTGAAAAACAGAACTAACTAAATTGAAAAATAGGCACAAATGCTCACTGAAGAAAATAATTCCTTAAACATTAGAATTGGGCAAGTAAAAGCTAATAACTTCATGAGATATCTATAAACAATAAAACAAACTCAAAAGAATGAAAAAAATAGAAAAAAAATGTGAAACAACTAACTGGAAAAACAACTGACCTGGAAAATAGATTTAGAAGTGATAATGTAAGAATTATTGGGTTGCCTGAAGGTCATGATCAAAGAAAGAGCCTAGAAATCATATTTCAAGAAATTATCAAGGAAAATTGCCCTGATAACCTAGAACTAGAAGCCAAAATAGAAATGGAAAGAATCCATTGATTACCACCTGATTGAGATCTCAAAATGAAAACTCCCAAGAATATTATAACCAAATTACAGAGTTTCCAGGTCAAGAGAAAAATACAGCAAGCATCCAAGGGGAAAAAAAAGCAATTCAAATACCATGGACCCACAGTCAAGATCACATAAGATTAAGCAGCTACTATATTAAAGAAGCAGAGGGCTTAGAATATGATATCCCGGGAAACAAAAGAGCTGGGATTAAAATCAAGAATAATCTACCCAGCAAAATTGAGTATAATGCTTCAAGGGAAAAAAATGGGCATTTAATGAAATAGAGGACTTTCAAACATTCTTGATGAAAAGACTAGAGCTGAATAGAAAAATTGACTTTCAAATACATGACTCAACAGAAACATAAAAAAGGTAAGCATGAAAGAGAAGTAATAAGGAACTCAAACAAACAAACAATATTTGGGATGTAGGTGAATGAAAGGGGGGGAAAGGAAGAATGACAATGCTCCTAAGAATATGAAAGGTTTTCATGTGGAAGAGTCTTAAGGTATGTTTTTAGGGCTCCAGAAAACAAAATTAGGAACAATGCAAAGACCTCCATATTTCTCATATCCATCCTTCTTTACACTTACTCATCCACTACGCTAGTACAGACTCTCATCACCTCTCACCCGTAATACTGCAACAGCCTCTAAATCGATCTTCCTGTCTCCAGTCTCTCTCCTAGCTACAACTGCCAAATTTATATTGCTAAAATATGTAGATAATACCATGCCATTCACTTGCTCAAGAAGCTCCAATGCCCCTCTACTGCTACTAGGTAAAAATATAAACCCTCCTGTCTGACACTGAAAGCCCACAGCAGTCAGGCTGCAGCCTCTCATTCCTGACTGATCTCACTGGACATTCCTCCCTTTACACACTCTATATTCCAGCCTATTTATTCTTCCCTTTGATTCAACATTCCACTTCTGTACCTTTGTACAACCTTCTCCCCAGGCTTGGAATGTTCTCCTGCCTCATCTCTACCTTGTAGAAACGCAAACATAACTCAGGGCCTTCCAAATCTACACAGCTGTTTAGTGCTTTTCACCACAGCCCTCAAATTACTTTCTATTTACTCTGTATATACAAAGTGTTGCAAAAGACTTAACACAGTTTTAAACTATTAAATCTTTACTTAAAACTGCACTAAAACATTTGGGACACACTGTATTTTTACATATTTATCTCTGTTCATTTTTATTTCTGGCAGCTTTATCTCTTTCTACTTATTCATTCATTCATTTATGTGTTTGTTCATTTATTTATTTCTAAATCTCCCAAACCTACCATAGTTAATTGGCACATAGCAGGTTCTCAATAAGGGTTTTGAATTGAATTGAACTGAATTGAAGCTGATGGGGGATAGATTTCAGATCAAAATAAGGAAGAATTTCCCGATAATTAGAGCTTTCCCAAAGTAGAATGGCTTACTTCAAGAGGAAGTAAGTCATCTCTCACTGGAGGTGTTCAAGTAAAGGCTGGCTTTCTGCTTATTAAGAGTATTACACGAGGCTTCCTGCTCAGGCAGAGTTTGGACTAAATAAGTCCCGGGGCTTTAAAAATTCCACCTTTCCTTACCAAGTCTATCTCTACCTTTTCCTACATGTTTCTCTCTAACAGGAAATCCATGTCTTCTCCTCCCAGTGAAGAAGTTAAGAAGGACTCACCTCAGTACTGAGTTTTTCCTCTTAAACTTTTGCTATCATCAGTGATC
This sequence comes from Vombatus ursinus, assembly GCF_900497805.2. Lineage (NCBI taxonomy): Eukaryota > Metazoa > Chordata > Mammalia > Diprotodontia > Vombatidae > Vombatus > Vombatus ursinus. The sequence goes on along the minus strand of NW_020954564.1, from coordinate 5,643,199 downwards.
TTGCCTCTCCCCAAGTGGTAATTTGTTTCTAAGTGTGAAGAGGGAAAGCTCTGTATGTCCAATCAGCTCTAGCTAATGCTTGAAGATCATTAAAATGAAAGGATAAATTATCATCCTCCCTTGAATTTCAATACAAAGACCCTCGTCTCCCAAGGAGAGGTGAAGTTGGTATGTCCATTTTTTTCCAGAATGGTAAAGAAACATTGAATGACTACTCATTCAAGTCTTCCAGCTTATAATTCATCATGTGATGAGAGATGCTTTACCAAGCCCCCATCAGAGTCCTTGAATAAATGATTAGCAAATGATAATAATGATAATAATAATATTAATAATTCCCACTCTCAACTTCTACTCATTCAGCTTCCCTCATTTGCTACTCACCAAAAAAATATATTTTGTTTTGTTTTGGTTTTTCTAATAAAAACACCAACTTCAGAACAAACAGTTCTTTCTGTCACAGCAGCTGGACTAAAGGAAAAAAAAATTAAAATGATTACCTTAGTCATCAGACATCAGAACCATCCAGCACAGAGGGAAAAGAGAGAAAGGGTGAATCTCACAATTGCCCAGCCTATCAGAATAGCATTTGAACATTTTTTTCCTATCTCCAAATTTAAAAAAAAAATCTATCTATGTGAAAATAAACTAGGCCAGGGAAGAAGAGGGGGTGGGGACTGGGGTTCAATTTGCTATGCTCCTGAGTCCCCTGGAAATTGACTGTGTGCAAACCAAAAAGGACAAGAATTCCACTCTGAGATTTTGGGAGGATGATTCTTTTCCCAGTTCATTTTCTAGGTGACTTTCTGCTCTGCAGATGTCAGGTTGCATTTTTCTCTCTCAGGCAACATGCTTGGCTTCGTAGTTTATTTACTTCCCACTTCCTCATTCCCACCCTGTCTCTGTCCCCAATGAATCACTTTCCTGCCTCCCCATTTTGAATGGAGACTTGCTAAAAGGTAGAGACCTGAGGCTGGGAAGCTTACCTGATGCCTCTGCCTCTTCATGGGGAGTGGCAGCAGCCATATGAGAAGACAACACGCTTTTGTCATCATTGTTGTTGTTGTTGTTGTTGTTGTTTTTGGTTTTTTTTTTAGCAGAAATGACAAAAGAAAAAAAGACAGTGTGTGTTAGGTGGAGTGAGATTTAAAGAGGGAGGAGAAAACTGTGACAAGAAAAAAAAAATGCCTCCCACTCACAGAGTTCAGCAGAATATGGTATGACGTAATAGAAAGGGAACCAGAATTGGATCATAATCATAACTAACGTTCACATTCACATTGTGCATTAAGGTTTGCATAGTATTAAAATATTATCTCGTTTGATCCTCACAAGACTGAGAAGTAGGAGCTATTATAATTATTATTCCCATTTTACAAATAAGGGGATTGAGGCAGACAGAGGTTAAGTGACTTATCCATGATCAGACAGCCAATATCTGAGGCCTTATTTAAAGTCAGGTCTTCCTGACTCTAGGCCCAACGCTCTATCCACCAATCTACTTAGCTACCTCTTGTAGTCAGAGCATGTGATTTCAAACCCTAATTAGATTATTTTGTGACACTGAATAATCTCAAGTCTGCTATTTAGTAAGTATTTGGTCTTAGGTCAATTTTCCTTCCTGGGACGTGATTTCAATAGAATTAAAATGTGACAGTTGGACTAATTAGTCCCTAGCATCTGCTATGGTTCTAGATTCTATGGACAGCTTTAATTCTTCCATTTTCCTGACGTTACTGCTAGTTATCATTGGACATTATCTGTCCATCTCACTTTCCTATGGTTTTCCTCTAGTCCTTCTGTGACCCTTTTCTGAATCACAAGGGTTAACCCACTCACCCCCCCCTCCCCAATCATGACTACCAGCAAAAAGGTCTTTTTGGTTGAATGAAGAATTCTCTGGTAAAGACTGGATGATAGCAAGAGGGATGAATTTATGGATTCTGACCCTGATGCTTGGCCATTCTCCAGGCTTCCTACTTGCCTAGAAAGGGAAATCCATTATAACACCCTCCTTCACCTGATGTTGCATCTTAGTTAACAATCTGGCCTTCTCCTGCAAGGATGGGCCATGGATTCAGAATGTTGCTGGAGGAGATACTGTATCATCTGTTTCCAAATGTGAAAGCCACTTTTTTCTTCCCTAGGGGCCCCCTGGGTGGTTCTTTGCTTGAGTTCTTCCCAAGTCTCTTTATAGAAGTTTTCAGATCTACAGCAAAAGTATTCCTAGGCCTTTTTTGTGACCCTGCAGTGCCATCATGTGGTTGGCATTCACACTGCAGCCTCTAAGTTTTCTTGATATCTTGAGGAAAAGGTGGGTCAAGAATGCAGAAGAAAGGTGATGCAGACCACAAACACACTAAGTGTTCATTCAGTTCATTTCAATACACCTTTATTAAGTGACTATGATGTGCAAAGTACTGTTCTTCTAAGATTCAGCACATTCTAGTTTGCAGAGAGCCATCTAGAGGAAAGATTTATTTTCCTGTTTTAAAGAAGATGAGAGTCAGAGTTTTCTGTGCAAATTATCTATTTATCCATCCATTCAGTATTTATTGAACACCTGTTATCCACCCAGTACTACACTGAATGCTCTAGGGAGGGCACCCAGGAAGAAAAGACAGTCTTAGCCTTTTAGTGACCTGATAAGAAATTGCATTGTGAGTGGAAAGCTCTAAATTTGGATTAGGAAGACCTAGTTTTGAATCTTAGCTATGTGACCCTGGACAAGTCACCTAACTCCTCAAAGGCTCAATTTCCTCATGTATAAAATGAAGAGATTATCTTATGTGAAGTCTGTGGTTCTTTCTAGCTCTAAATCCTATTAAACTATTCTATGTAAATAGCGGGAGACATGATGTCCCAGGAAGTTAGGGAAGGCCTCTTCCCAAATATATGGGGATATATATAAATGTTGAGTTAAAGTCATAGTTCTGGAAACAGGAGGGTATTCTAGAGTAAGGAGGGAAAGACATAGAATACATATAAGGAATGCTCAGTGGATGATGAGGAGTGATCTTGGTCCTTCCTATTTTCTATCACCCACAGCCCTAGAAGGTCAAACAGATATGCTTGAAGCATCTCCCTGGTCTTCTAGGTCCTATCTGTCTGACAATCCCGCCAGAAAGTCCTTTTCTTTGGAACAAATTCAAATTCTTCAGCTAGTTTTAGACCTAGCCATCTTGTCAGCTCATAGAGGTAGAGAGCCCCAGTCATCTAAGCCACACTGGACACCTTTACCTAGAATCCTACTATCCTCCATATCTGTAACACTTTACAATTTACAAGGGCTTTACTCAGAGCCACCCTGGGGGACAGATGGGGACAGTTCCTATTGTTTCACTTCTATAGATGAGCAAAGTGAGATTTAGAGAGGGGAGATCATTCACTCAAGGTCAGACATCCCATGACTGGCCGCCTTTGGACATGTTAGGTCTAATGGCTCTACTGTGCTATGTTAAGAAAGAATCAAGGGAAACTATCTTTAAAAAAATAAGGTGATGCCCCTCATCCGTTGTCAGCTGTTTGGTCTTGCATTATCATTTTTCTCTCAAGGCTTCTCTCTCTTCTGCTCCAGAGCAGCCTCTCTGATGCAACAGTCACACTGTTTTTTTAGGCATGTCATGCATATTCCTGCCTCCACATTTTGTTTCAGTCATTACCTCCTCATCCAACATTCCACATCAGCTCTTCTTGTTTGATACTTAGATGGATCACTGATGTCATTTGCATGCATACTCTCTCGGTCCAAGCAGATGGCACCCCATCCACATCTTCTTGTCCATGATTCTTGTCTGTGTCCTTCCATAAATCCTCCTTAGATGATGTACCCAATGAAGTGGAGGCTTCCCTCTGGATCCTTTGATATTTCATGAGTAGAGAGGCAATATGGCATAGGCACAGAGTCAGGAAAAGCAGTTTGAATCCCGCCCGTGAGATTTACTAGCTGTGTGATTATAGGCAAGCCACTAACCTCTCTGAGCCTCAGGACACTTTTTAAGAATATAGTTTACATACATGATTGTGAGTTCCACAGATGATAGGAATTCATGCCCTAACAAAATAAAAGGACTTTGAAGTATTGAACAGTGCAACACTCAGATGTCTATTTATTTTTTGCTCTGCATGACTAAGTACCTTAGATAAATTGTTTTTTTGTTGTTGAGTTGTTTCAATAGATCTCCATGACCCTATCAGGAATTTCTTGGTAAAGATACTGAAGTGGTTTGCCATTTCCTTCTCTAGTTCAGTTTACAGATGCATAAACTGAGGCAGAAAAGATTGAGTGACTTGTCCAGGGTCACAAAGCTAGTGTCTGAGGCCAGATTCAAACTCATGAAAACAAGTCTTCCTGATTCCAAACCCAGTGCTCTATGCACTGGAATTGTTTTATGCCACATCTCTCATGTAAGCCATTGATGGTAATGGTGGTCAAGCTCACTTACACCTAATCTGGATGTTTTCATTGCTTTTTGTTTTACCTAGGATTTTAAATTTTTTTTTTGAGATTGTTGTATGTTATGTATCATGTTGCCACAATCATGTAGCACCCCTGGGAGAAGAGTTATGGGGAGAAAAAAAAGTACAGGCTGTTGTACCCATGTACTCCTTGGGATCTTTGCAAGTGCTATATGATTTGAATTATCTTCATGCTCATCAAAACTCCCTGATTCCTAAAAGTATTATCTCTTTCAGAAAGGTTGACTTCTTTATCACACATTGAGTATTTCCATACCAGAACACCTACTTTCCGCATTGTGCAATTTTGAATTTCATCCTATGGTGTCTTGCACAGTATGGATCTCTATTTCTAGGTGTATGTAATCCAATCCCTCCATCTAAATGGTTAAGTTTTGTTAAGACTTCTCTTAAATAACACACAATTTTCATTTGTTGACCTCATAACAAACTCTAGGCTCAAATTACTTTGTGCTCTAAGCTTTACTATTTAAAGAAGGTCCCAACAAGTGTTGTTTCTTTCTCCTCCTTCTCTTTCTCCTCCTCCTCCTTCTCCCTCGACCTCCTCCTCAAAGAATCAAAGAGATATGTCTGTTTTGTCTCATTTTGCTTCATTTTTGATATAAGAGATTGGGAGGATGGATGTTAGAGTGAAAAGAGTCCTTGATTTAAAGTAATAAGATCTGAGTTCAAGTCCTACTTCTAATGTTCACTACCTACTTGACCCTGGGCTAGACGCTTAGCCTCTTCCAGTCTTGAGTTTCTCATATGCAAAAAAAAGGGTGAGGTTGCCCTAGATGGCTTCTGGGGACTTTTCCAACTCTAAATATATGATCCTAGAAGATGACAGGTATTTTAAATACTGGTTGTTGACTTAACCAACCAACAACTCAGTCCACATTTTGTAGAAGTCCCTTTGTTTAGAAGCCAAGTTTGGGTTGGACAGATATTTCTTTGCATACATGTTTTACGTCCCCCAATTTTTAATTCAATATACACTTACGGAGTTCCTGCTGTAGAAAAAAGTACATAACCACGATTTCCTTGAGAGCTACACCTAGTAGGTGCTTAACACAGGTTTGCTGAATTGAATTGAGAATTTCAGCTACCTCCACTGGATCCCTGCCATCTCCATGGTGACAGGTGCCATGAGTCCCACAGTCAATAAAAGGTTCCCACTTCCAGTGCTAATTGCTGTGTGATAGTCTTCCTTAGCTTTGATATTCTCAGTGGTTACTTATCATTACTTAATTTAATGGACAAGAAGGAACTGAGTGTAAATGGCTGTAGGCCAAGGCATGTTAATATGAAAAGTCAGTAAAAGCAGACTGAAAGGCAAGGAAACTGAGAAAGAGTTATGAGCAGGGCATCAGGAGACCTGGTGTCTAGTCTAAACCCTGGTCCTGTCTGACTTTGGGCACTAATTGCTGACTTATTTCATTTCAAAAATTTTATTGATATGTTCTGTTTTTATATCTTCTTAATTTTCAAACAAATCCTTCATTTTCCCTTCCCTAGAAAGCCATCCCTTGTAACAAAGAATACAAAGAAGAGGGGGGAAAAGCAGTTCACCAAAATATAGCTAATCATAGCCAGCATTTATAAAGCACTTTAGGGATTGCAAAGCACTTTACAAATATCATCTTATTTTATCCTCACAACTCTGGGAGGTAGGTTCTATTATTATCCCCATTTTATAGAAGAGGAAAATGAGGCAAACAGAGGAATAACAACTTGCCCGTGATCACAGAGCTAGTAAATATCTGAAGCAGGATTTGAACTCAGGTTATCCTGCCTTCAAGTCTAGCTCTTTATCCACTGAGCCACATAGCTGCTTCAAAATTATCCATCATGTTGACTGAATTTGACAGTATGTGAATATCCCATACCCATAGTCCTTCACCTCTGCATTTTTACTTTTGTAAAGCAATTTATAGGAAACTTTCCACTGAAAAGCTTAGTGACATAGATAGAATCTCATTTTCAGAGAAAGGAACTGGCTTGTTCATGGTTTCCCTTACCTACTGCCTTATTTTCTTATTATACACCTTAATTCCCTGAAATCATGAGCTAGATTTTTCAATAATTACTAGGTGTGTTTATATGATGGTCTAAGGTTTACGAAGCACTTTACATACACTTTCTCACTCGATTCTACCTTCCCTATCACTGTAGAAAACAGCACAATCTTCCCAGTCACTCAGTTTTGCATTTTAGGAGTCATCCTAGACTCCTCACGATCTCCCATGTCTGATTGGTAGACAAGGCCTGTTGATTTCACCTTTGCAACATATCTCGAATATACTCCCTCCTCTTCTCTGATACTGTCCCCATTCTGGTTCAGGACCTCATAACCTCATACATTGATTATTGGCATAGATGGCTGATGGGTCTGCCTGCTTCAGGTCTTTCTGCATTCCAGTCACCCCCCTCAATCAGCCACTAAAGTAATTTTCCTGAAGTCCACCAAATCATGTCAACTCCTTACTCAATAAACTCCAATGGTTCTTTATTGCCTCCAGGATCAAATACAGAATGCTCTATTTGACATTCAAAGTCCTTCATAACCCAGTCTCCTCCTGTCTTTCCTGTCTTCTTATACCTTATACTTGCAAACACATACCCAGTAACACTGGCCTCCTTGCTCTTCCATTAACAAAACACTCTATCTCCCTGCCCTACAAGTATTTTCTTTGGCTGTCCCTCATACCTGGAATACCTACTGACCCCGCTGGGTTCCTTTAAGTATTAACTAAAATCCTGTATTTTACTGGAAGCCTTCCCTAATCTTTCTTAATTCTAGTATCTTCCCTCTGTTAATTATTTCCTATTTATCTTGTATATTGCTTGCTTTGTATGTGTGTGTATGTGTATATATATATATATGTATATATATATACATATATATAATATTTTACTTGTTCTCTCCCCTATTAGATTGTAAGCTCCTTGAGGACAGGGACTATTTTTTTCCTCTTTTTGTATCCCCAGAGCTTAGCACAGTGCCTGGCACCTTATAGATGCTTAATAATTGTTTATTGATTGTTCAATCCTCAGTGCTATTTGGTATCTGGGAAATATTACTGTATTTTTTATGATAATTTTTATTTTTTTTTCTTTTCAACATTTACTTCCACAAGATTTTGAGTTCCAAAATTTCACCCCATTTCACCCCTCCCTCCACCCCAAGATGGCATGCATTCTGAATACTCCTTCCCCTAGTTTGCCTTCCCTTCTATCTCTCCCCCCCTTCTCTTATCCCCTTCCCCTTCAATTTTCCTGTAGGGCAGGATGTATTTCTGTACCCCATTTCCTGTATTTCTTATATCCCAGTTGCATATGAAAACATTTTTTTTAAACATGTGTTGCCAAAACTTTGGGTTCCAAATTTTCTCCCTTCCACCCTTCCCACCAATCCTCATCAATAAGGCAAGCAACTAAATATAGGTTATATATGTGCAGTTATGCAAAATACTTCCATAGTAGACATGCTGTGAAAAACTAACTCTATTTCCCTTAATCCTATCCCACCCCCCCATTTATTCTATTCTTTCTTTTGACTCTGACCCTCCTCAGAAGTACTTGCTTCTGATTACCCCCTTTCCCAATCTGCCCTCCTCTCTATCATCCCCCTACTCTCTTGTCCCCTCCCCCCCCATTTTCCTGTAGGGTAAGATAGATTTCCATACCCAATTGAGTGTGTATGTTATTCCCTCCTTAAGTCAAATTCTATGAGAATAAGATTCACTCATTCCCTCTCATATTCCCCCATTTGCCCTCCACTGTAAGAGCCTTTTCTTTTCTGTTTTTTTTTGTGAGATAATTTACCCCATTCTACCTCTCCCTTTCTCCTTCTCCTAGTATAATCCTCTCTCACCCCTTAATTTTATTCTCCAGATATGACCTCTTCATCTTCAACTCACCCTGTGCCCTCTATCTATCTATCTATCTATCTATCTATCTATCTATCTATCTATCTCTATATCTCTATATCTATATCTATATCTATATATCTATTTCTATATCTATATATCTACATCTATCTATCTATACATATATATAAATATATATATATATATATATATATACACACACATATAATTTTTCTCTCCAACTACCCTAATACTGACAAAGGTCTCATGAGTTACAAATATCATCTTTCCATGCAGGAATGTAAACAGTTCAACCATAATAAGTCTCTTATGATTTTCTCTTTCTTGTTTACCTCTTCATGTTCCACTTGAGTCTTGTATTTGAAAATCAAATTTTCAATTCAGGTCTGGTCTTTTCGTCAAAAATGCCTGAAAGTCCTCTATTTCACTGAATGACCATTTTTTCCCCTGAAGAATTATACTCAGTTTTGCTGGATAGGTGATTCTTGGTTGTAATCCTATCTCCTTTGCCCTCCAGAATATTATATTCCATGTCCTGCAGTCCCTTAATGTAGAAGCAGCTAAATCTTGTGTTATCCTGATTGTGTTTCCACAATACTTGAATTGTTTCTTTCTGGCTGCTTGTAATATTTTCTCCTTGACCTGGGAACTCTGGAATTTGGCTACAATATTCCTAGGAGTTTTCCTTTGGGGATCTCTTTCAGGCAGTGATCGGTGGATTCTTTCAATTTCTATTTTGCCCTCTGAATCAAGGCAGTTTTCCTGGATAATTTCTTGAAAGGTGATGTCAAGGCTCTTTTTTTGATCATGGCTTTCAGATAGTCCAATAATTTTTAAATTCTCTCTCCTGGATCTATTTTCCAGGTCAGTTGTTTTTCCAATGAGATATTTCACATTGTTTTCTAATTTTTCATTCTTTTGGATTTGTTTTGCAGTGTGTTGAGTTCTCATAAAGTCACTAGCTTCCAACTGCTCTATTCTAATTTTTGAGGAAGTATTTTCTTCAGTAATCTTTTGGACTTCCTTTTCCATTTGGCCAATTTTGTTTTTTAGGGCATTCTTCTCCTCATTGGCTTTTTTGGACCTCTTTTGCCATTTGGGTTAGGCTATTTTTTAAGGTGTTATTTTCTTCAGTATTTTTTTAGGTGTCCTTTAGCAAGCTGTTGACTTGTTTTTCATGATTTTCTTGCAAATCTCTCAGTTTTTCCTCTACTTCTCTTACTTGCTTCTCAAAATCCCCTTTAAGCTCTTCCAAGGCCTGGGACTGATTCATATTCTTCTTGGAGGCTTTGGATGTAGCAGCTTTGGCTTCATTGTCTTCTTCTGGTTGTATGTTTTGATCTTCTTTGTCACCAAAGTAAGATAATACAGTCTGATTCTTTTTGTGCTGCTTACTCATGATCCCAGCCAATTACTTGAGTTTTAAACTCTTTGTTAAGGTAAAAGTCTGTTTCCAATGTGGAGAATATACTGTCCCAAGCTTCGGGGGTTTGTACAGCTGTTTTCAGAGATACTTCTAGGGACCTGAAAATTTTCAGTTCTTCCAAGGTGCTATGATAAGGGGTGAGGTGTTTTCTCTCCACAGTCACAAGAAGCCTCACCACACCAACACTTCTCACCCCAGCACCACCCCTCAAAACTGTGACCCAGATCCAAGCACTGGTAAAGCAAGAGATTCCTGCTTCAGCACTGGCAAAGAGACCCCTGCAATCCCCCTCTGATCAGCCACTCAGTTCCTCCTCAGTCTGTGAGCTAGAAGCTCAGGAAACAGCTGCGGCCCCGGGGCTGGCTGAGACCTAGCTCCTTCTCTCACCACAGTCCCAGACTTTTCCCACTGACCTTCCAAGTTGTCTTTGGCGTTCATGGGTTGAGAAGTCTGGAAACCATGACAGCTGCCTGCGATTCAGGCCTGCTCCAGGTAAGCTGCGGCCTGTATGCCCAAGCCGAACTGCGCTCCTCTCCCCACCCAGCATGATATACCTTTCTGATCAACAATCCAGGCTGTCTTGGGCTGGACATTTGTTTCACTCTGTCTTTTTGTGGGTTCTGCTGCTTTAGAATTGGTTTAGAGCCATTTTATAGGTATTTGGAGGGGTTTGGGGGGAGAGCTCAAACAAGTCACTGCTTTCCCTCTACCATCTTGGCTCCACCCCCTTATTACTGTATTTTTAATCACATTTTAATCCAATGTTTCTTTCCTTTTTTCTTTTTTTATTAATTTATTTCTTTTTAGTTTTCAACATTCACTTCCACAAGATTTTGAGTTCCACATTTTCTCCTCATCTCATCCCTCCCCCCAACCCCAAAATGGCATGCATTGTGAATACCCCTTCCCCTAATCTGCTCTCCCTTCTATCTCTCCCACCTTCTCTTATCCCCTTCCCCTTCAATATTCCTGCAAGGCAAGAAAGATTTCTATACCCCATTTCCTGTATATCTTATTTCCCAGCTGCATGTGAAAACAATTTTTAACATTTGTTTTTAAAACTTTGTGTTCCAAATTTTCTCCCTTCCTCCCTCCCCAACCACCCTCATTGAGAAGGCAAGCAGCTTGATACAGGTTATACATGTGTACTCATGCAAAACACTTCCATAGTAGTCATGTTGTGAAAAACTAAGTATATTTCACGTAATCCTATCCCACCCCTCATTTATTCTATTCTCTCTTTTGACCTTGTCCCTTCTTAGAAGTGTTCACTTCTGATTACCCTCTCCCCCAATCTGCCCTCTCCTCTATCATCCCCTTGTCTCTTGTCCCCTTCCCCCTCTATTTTCCTTTAGGGTAAGATAGATCTCCATACCCAATTGAGTACGTATGCTATTCCCTCCTTAAGCCAAATCTGATGAGAATAAGATTCATTCATTTCCTCTCACCTTCCCCCATTTCCCCTCCACTGTAAAAGACTTTTCTTGTCTGTTCTATGTGAGATAATTTACCCCATTCTACCTCTCCTTTTCTCCTTTTCCCAATATAATTCTCTCTCACCACTTAATTTTATTCTCTAGATATCACTCTTTCACCTTCAACTCATCCTGTGCCATACGTGTATATATGTGTGTGTGTGTGTGTGTGTGTGTGTGTGTGTACATATATAATTTTTCCCCTCCAACTACCCTAATACTGACAAAGTTCTCATGAGTTACAAATATTATCTTTCCATGCAGGAATGTAAACAGCTCAACCTTAATAAGTCCCTTATGATTTCTCTTTCTTGTTTACCTCCTCATGTTTCTCTTGAATCTTATGTTTGAAAGTCAAATTTTCTATTCAGCTCTGGTCTTTTCATCAAGAATTCTTGAAAGTCCTCTGTTTCACTGAATGTCTATTTTTTTTCCCCTGAAGGATTATACTCAGTTTTGCTGGGTAGGTGATTCATGGTTGTAGTCCTATCTCCTTTGACCTCCTGGATATTATATTCCAAGCCCTCTGGTTCCTTAAGGTAGAAGCTGCTAAATGTGGTTCTCTTGATTGTGTTTCCACAATACTTGAATTGTTTTCTCCCATTACAGTCACAGGTTTTTCCTATTGACCTTCTAGGTTGTCTTTGGCTTTCTTGGCTTGAGAAGTCTGGACACTATCACAGCTGCCTGTGATTCAGTCCTCTGAGGCCTGCTCCCGGTTTGCCGAGGCCTGTTTTGCCTGCAAGCCCATGCTGAACTATGTTCCTCTCCCCGCCCAGCACGATATACCTTTTTGATCAACCATACAGGTTATCTTGGGCTGGAAATTTGTTTCACTCTGTCTTTTTGTGGGTTCTGCTGCTTTAGAATTTATTTAGAGTCATTTTTTACAGGTATTTGGAGGGATTTGGGGGAGAGATCAAGCAAGTCACTACTTTTACTCCGCCATCTTGGCTCTGCCCCCTCCAATGTTTTTTTTTGTTTGTTTGTTTGTTTGTATTTTTAAAGTGTCTTCTGACATTTCTTTTTTCTGTCACTGTTGTTTTTTGGACCTCAACATCCTTATTCACAAAATGATGAAATTGGACCAGTTAGTTTCTAAAGACTTTTCCTACTCTGACATTATAAGTTATAAAAGTCCTTCCATCTTTAATATTCATTTTTTCCTATAGTTAAGTCTACATTCTAAAGTCCCTTATAGTTCTGACGTTCTAAACTCTCTATGTTCACAGAACCTCAAAACTGAAAGGACCCAGAGGCAATTAGGTGGTACAGTGAATAGAGCACCGGCCATGGAGTCAAGAGGATCTGAGTTCAAATCTTGACACTTACTAGTTGTGTGACCCTGGGCAAGTCACTTAACCTCATTGCCTAGCCCTGCCCCCCCCCAAAAAGTGAGGAACCTGAGAGGCCACCTAGTCAAACCTGAACAAAAATGCTCCCTACAATGTACATGCAAAGTGCTTCTCTGCTCTCTATTAAGTAGCTCTTTATTCAGTAGCATCTGGTGGCAGAATGTATCAAAGCTGATCCATGCCTCCTTTCATTCATTCCTTTGATCTTGCATAGTATATGCAAACACCTTTGATTAAGACAGTTATATATCTACCTGTTGCAAGTCAATGCTATTCATTAATGACTTCCACCACCCCTATGACCTGTAAAACCACTATGCAGGCTTCATCTTCATAAAAATACTCTCCATCGAGTATTAATATTAACCTGTTGCAAATGATTCTTCACTTAGGAGGTCAGAGATTGGTCCTGGAAACATATTGCCATCTGGATAGTTCCTCTTAACTGTGATGTCATATGTTCTCCATTTCTATGAAAATCTGTGACTTCAATAGAACAATTAATGGTCCTGATTGGTAAATGGCAAAGACCCAAGTAGATCTATCCATTGACTAGGAAGGATGATGACTTATTATAATTTGAAGGACCATCATTAAATACTCTTCCTCTGAAGATCATTGTGGGTATGTCCAGCAACTGAGAACTAATTGCATCCTTTCCTTTTCTGTAGAGGCTAAAACTTTCTTTGTATCTCTTGCACTAAACCTTTCATTCTTTGTCCCCACCCATCCTTGACTTAATCCCTGGACCCTGAATATCCAAAATTATACTTCTGTGTGTGCGTATATGCATAGATGTATAGATACATACCTAAATATACACACATATACATATATACAAATGTATGTATATCTAGCTCTCTATATGTATATACACACCTATGTCGATGTGTATATATTATGTATACAAACATGCATATGTATTCAAATCTCTATTGTTTTATCTATTATTATTATTGGCCTGTCTAATTCTTTGTTAACTCTCCTTAAGTTGCCCAAACTGCTGAAATGGCCTGGAGCTCTCTGCTTAATGACCTTCAGTGAGGTAACAGCAACACCTCTCTGAAAAGGTCTCTTTAATTTTACATTTTTAATCATAAGAAAGCTTTTTCTTGCTTCAAGCCTAGATTCACCTCTTTCAAAAGAGGCAACTTTGTAACTTTCAAAAACTGCACCTAGTTCTGCCTTCTAGGGCCAAGCAGAATAAGTCTAATCTCTTTCTCACATGAAAACCTTTCAAAAACAGATATCACCTAATCCTCCCACTGCTCTTCAAAGTCCCCTCTTCTATAAGCTAAACATTTCTATTGTCCTGGAATGATCTTCATTTGGAATAAACTAAAGGCCCCTCATCATCCTGGTTCTCTCCTCTTAATACTCTTTAGTTTATTAACATATTTCTTATAATGTGGAGACTAGAACACTGTATTCATGGTTTCTTCAGGGTAGAATACACTTATCACTTCCCAGGACCTAGGATCACCACCTAGGAATCAGTCTTTCTTAATGCAGGCTATGATTATCTTAATTTTCTTGACTTTCATACCATATGTTTGGCTCATATTGAGCTGTCAGCTCACTAAAACCGCAGTTTTTGTTGTTATGGTTGTTGTTGTTTGTTTTTTAAGAAAACAACTACTGTCTTAAAATATCTTCCCAAACTTGTACTTGGGAAGTTTCTTTTTACACATGAATGTTAGACTTTACATTTAATCCTATTAGATTCTATATCATATTTTGTCCAATGCTTTAACTTATTGAGATTTTTTTTAATGACACTGAATACTGGTCTTTTAACTTTCCTTACCTGAATTTATGTCAGAGGGAAATTTGGTTGATGTGCCCTATATACTTTAATCTGAGTCATTGATAAAACAAAGCAAAGTGAACCAAACCGAACTAACAAAAAATATCAAACCACACAGGGCCTGGTACCCATATCTGAGAACTCTTTCTCAGGTGAAATAACATAATTAACAATGACTTTTTGTATCCCAGAAATCCCAGCTCTGGAAAGCATTTCTTCTCCAGGACCAAAGGTTCAAGATGATTTTCTTAGATCTCCAGGTGTCTCTTGGAATCTCTCCACCATTTCTTATCACCATCTCTATTTTTCATCCACCTTGTCCATTAGGATTCTCTGTTGTTTCATTTTCATTATATCATATGCTGCTTTTCCTTTCAAAATTCCTGAGCTGTGAAGCCTATTCCCAGATGACCTACATGTGCCTTAGAGATTCCCTTTATATGTATATAGATATAAGTTCATTTAAAAATACATATATATGTATACATATATATTGCTGGCTCTTCTATAAGATTTTTTTTCTCCTATGACCTCTTCAATGTCTTTGATGATATTCTTCTTCCACATTGTAGCTATTTTCTATGATCTCTACTTGGCAGCTATCCACAGACAACTTGATTCTTCACTTTTCTTTCTCAGTTTAAAGCCCTTTTGATTATATTTGCAAGACTCCTGGCAAATACACTCTTACCAGTCTTTATTAGGAACATTCGGACTCTGGTCAGGAGCTTGTTATTCCAATATCTTAACTCATGGTCCAGAAATACAAATCCCACTAACAGACACAATCTTCTTAAGAAGTTGTCCACTTCCCAGATCTCCTATTTTTTTTATGGAAGATTTGCCTTCAATGGGCAATGCTTCCCCAAAACTTTGTAATTTGGGACAATATTTTCTAGGTTCCTTATACAAGTATAACATGTATTCATGTGAATCTCTAAAAATGAGTTATCAATCACCAAATTAACATATAGCACAGAAGTTCTCATATTCTAACTTCACCAGTCCCTTCCAGCTATTATACTCCTAGATGTTATAGAAAACTGACCTTAGAATAGAATGGTGAAAAGAAGTCATGTTTCTCTTTCTTTCCCAGGTAATGTCCCATCCCTCCTATTTTATATATCTTTCCCTCCCTTTTGAATGTGACATTATCCCCTGGATATATTCCTGGATTCACCTTATTTTCGTTTGATCACTTTGAGCACTCTTAAGACCATTGAAATTACTAGTCTGAATCAGACTAGAGGTCCATCCAGTATATTATTCTATCATTGACAGCAAACTCAAAGGATG
This sequence comes from Vombatus ursinus, assembly GCF_900497805.2. Classification (NCBI taxonomy): domain Eukaryota; kingdom Metazoa; phylum Chordata; class Mammalia; order Diprotodontia; family Vombatidae; genus Vombatus; species Vombatus ursinus. The sequence goes on along the minus strand of NW_020954564.1, from coordinate 5,627,489 downwards.
TTGAGTAGAAGGGTGAAATGACTCTCAGCACATCATACATCTAACTATATAGCTATAATTATTGACATAAAATGAAAAAGTAATCAGAGAAAGTGCTTTCTAACATTTTATAAATGTGTCACACATAGGAAGGGTGCTATTATTTTATCTTTATGATGCAGATGAATCTGGAGCTAACTCATTATTGTAGAAAATGGCGTCATGGAATTTCAGAAATCCTGTTCAAAGATATTCTTTTCTCCCAGGACTTAATTTCCCCTTGTCTATCCTATTTACTGCTTCTGCAGTGAAAACATACTGAAAGTTTAGCCTCACAAAATTTCCTATGTATTAGATAATTAGTCTCATTATCTAAGTAAGGTCATGCTGAAGGCAAATTTTGCTCTAGCAGAAAAAGGTTTGGATTTGGAGTAAGGATGACCTGGGTTTGAACTATAGTTTTAACACTTTCTATCTGTGTGACCTTGGGCAAGGTAGCTGACTCCATTGGGCCCAGTTGTCCCCACCTACAAAATGATGGGGCTGGAGTCACGATTTGTAAGCCTCTTTACAGTTTTAGCTGCATAATTCTGTAAAACCACCAACTTAAATAGCACCTGCATATTGTCTAACCATCACAAAAGACTCCTAGAATGATAGATGTCCATTTCCATGGCTGAGCACAGGTGGGAAGCAGGGATTGATTAGCCATAATTCTGGATTAGCCATAATTCTGAGCAGGGAATGCAGGAGCCCAGAGAGGTCAAATGACTTACCTGAGGTCACCTATCCCTGGCAAGTGGCTGAGTCAGATAATGAAGCCCAAGGCTTATCCCCTCAATCGATGTCTCTCAGGCCATTCAGCACTTCTTATTGAGGCTCCATGCACACCTGTGCTGTATCACTGCCAGTGACATAGCTGGCTTCAGATGGGAGCTGAGTTATAGAACACAAGCAAAGTTAATAAAAATCACAAAGTTTGCTCAGACCCTGAAGGGACATAAGGGACAGGAAAGACTGTTTATTAGTGAGTAAGATTGACTGGAGGGAGAGATTATTTATTAGTTATTAGTCTATACTTGAGCCTTTCTCTGAGTTGTTCAAGGCTCTTTGTGACTTAATTTTAAAGTGGTAAAATCTTATATCCTTCTTTGTGAACTAGGATGATCCTAGAAATGATTAGTAAATTAGGAAGAATTCATGACAAACTAAGGATTCTACAAGGAACTGTGTATAAGAACTCTGAATTAAAAATGGCACTTCAGTTGTGTTTCACCAGGATAGCATACCCTAGCTCTAATATATCTCTTGAGTTGGACACTAGGCTTGCCATGTGATATGGTGATTGGGGTGTTGAACTTGTGCTCAGTGAACCCCTGGTTTGAATCCTGTCTCTGACAATTATTAGCTATATAAGGAATAACCTCTATAAGTCTCAGTTTCTGCATCTCTAAAATAGGGATTACAACAACTATACTACTCACCTCATAGGGTTTTCTCAAACTCAAATGAGTTAATAAATGTGGAAAAGCTTTGCAAACTTTTATGTTCTACATCAAGGTCAGTAATTAGCATTATCAATAAAATCTGTGATCAAATTATGTCATCAAAGACAAATCAAGGACTATCTTCCTTTCGAAAAGAAGATACACTGGTCTTCTTGTGAGAATAGAGCATGCCAGATGGAGAGCCCAAGTACTGAACTAAATATTAAAAGTACAAAAAGGAAGGGCTGAACATGTAAGATAGATTTTTTTTTGTGGAATTTTGATGGGGAAAAATGGAGAATAAAGATCATCAAGTATGAGAGGTAGCATGGTATACTGGATAGAGAATTGGTCTCAGAGCTGGGATAAAGTTGAGTTAAAATTCCATATCTGATACCCATTGTATGACCTTGGGCCATTCATTTAGCCAACTGATGTAGCAGGCCTCTCCCTAACACTATGAGTGGTAGTGAAGGTGTTTATTTACATTTATGGATCACATTTCTCCCTAGAAATTCCCTATATCAGTGGTGTCAGTCTCAAATAGAAATGATGGCCACTAATCTATATGTAGTGAGTGCTGTCTTCTACATGTAGCATGGGTGTTATCGTGTGGCTTGAATGGAGGCAGCATAGATATCTCTAGCTTCTTCTTTACCCCCCTTGCTCCCATCCTTCTCCAAGAAAGACTTTATTTCCTGCCAAGAGGGGAAGCAAGAAGTTGGGGCCTGAAGCTACTGCTTTTCTGTAGTCAGAAAATGGGGTTCCTGGGCTAGAATTATATCTACTTGTTCCCTAATTAAGTATTATTAGCCCTGGGGAATTGATTTTCATGTACAAGCTAACTTCTGATCACCGCTTCATTAATGGGGGAGGGGTGGAGGTGGGGAGAATGACCCCAAGCTTTATAACCAATCTTTCTATCCCTTGCCTTCAAAAGCTAGTTTCACAATGAACATATATATCAATTAGCATACAAACCCATTTATCCAATTCAACAGCCAAACCAAAATCAAAAAGAAAAAGAAAAATAAGTAAAAGAATATATACCAGATAATACAGGTTAAAGGAACTCTCCCATTAAGAATTTAAATAAGAGAGAGAGTCTCAGATCTCACCAAAGGGGAAGTTTGCTAAAGTCTCCAGAGTAACAAGCTGAGAATGGGGCCATGACAGAGACTGTCAGCTCCTCCCATGTTAGTTTCTTCCCAAAATCTTTTTCCTCCAGAACCCTGAAGTGATGTCTCCCATTTTATCTTTTGAATCTGGAAGCTAGAAGCAACCAAAATGACTACAGCGCCTGAAGATAGTAGATGTGACTGAACAGCTTGAAGAGAATGGAAGATCTCTTTTCTCTCCTACTCTCTCAGTTTCACCCCACTTCTCACCTAGGGATGGGGCATTGATCTTCACCAATGAGGAGAAAGTCCCATACCAATGGGCTTTGGGACTTAAGTTACAGGTTCCTAAGAATCCCTGTGGGCTGCATATGTCTCAGTTTTAAAATGTAATTTTATCTATATTTAAATATATATATATATGAAATTTATGCTGTTAAATATTTCTCAATTACAATTTAATCTTGTTTCTGCCACACTGTTGTGAGCAACATGAACCCACCAGCTGCATGTTTGTCACCTCTACACTATAACAATAAAATGCCAGGACTGTTTTTAAGGAGGTCCAGGAGTGTCTTCATGAGGATTTCATAAAGTATTTTATCTTGGACATCATCAATTCCAACAATCTCAAATGGCAAATGAAGAAAATGAGGTATAGCATTGTTAGGTGACTTGTTAAGTTACGTAACTAAATAGTAGCAAAGCTAGGACTAATATATTTATATTCTTAGTGAAAATCCAGTGTTCATTTCACTATACCATGATGTTTCTATGACAGAAGATAATTAGAAGGAACTATGGACATGATATTTTCCTCAACATACCTTCTTCCCCAACCAAGACTTGAAATTCTGCCTCCAGAGATCATTATTATTGTTATTATTTTTAAAATTGAGTCTTGAAGGTGTTTCTGCCTTTAACAATCAATTTTAAAATGCAAATCTTTCTGGGACACTGTAGCCTCTTAGCCATTCTTAGCGAATACCTTAAAGGGGCAGTTGACATCCAGCTAAAAACAAGGCCCATTGGGATTAGAATATGGGTCCTCAGGGAGGAAGAGGCAGATAAATGGAAGTTAAGTATAAATCTTTCTGAATAGGCCAACTGGTTAAAATTATATTTCTAAGCTTTCTCCTACTTCTCCCTTTTTTAACCCATTTCTTAGCCAATTCCTTTGCTCACACCTCTGGAAGATGTGTGAAGTGATGTAAGGAGGCCACCAAACACTTTTACAAGATTTGCTGTCTGGTGAACCTGTGCCAGCAAACATCTGGTGCCTTCTGAAAGGGCACAAGCTTGAGTTTCTCTCTTCTATTCCTCCAAATTTCTCAGCATCACCACCTACTCATTATTGCTTCCCTCTGGTCATAGAACAAGAGGTATCCATACCCCCCTTAAGGATAATCCTTCTATCTCCTCACTTAATTCCAGGATCATCTGCCTCCTTCACAACTTTGCTCTAGGAACTCTCCCTTCACTCATGCATCTCCAAAGTCTCTCCTTTAATAGCTTCTCAAATGTCTACACACATGTTCTGCTGGTCTGTATTTCATTCTCTTTCTGAAGACAAAGAAGATGAAGAAACAAAGGTGAAGAAGGAAGAGAAAGAGGAGGAGGAGGAAGAGGAAGAAGAAATGTAAGAAATGGAGGAGGAGAAGGGGGAAGAAGGGAAAGATGGAGAGGAGGAAGAGGACAAGGAGAAGGAGGTAGGGCAAGAGAAGGAGGAGTGGAAGGAGGGGGAGGAGGAGAAAAGAATAACTTCAGAAGAAAATAAAGAGGAAGGAGAACAAAGAAGAAGGAAGGAGGGGAAAAGAGAAGCCAGAGTTCTTCTAAGCTTTTTAGCTCATTCAGGCAAGGTTTCATCGTTTCTGTTATCTTTCCTTGCTAAAAATTCTTGAAAACATTTATACCTTTGCCATCTGACTTCTGCCCTTATCCCTCTACTGAAACTGCTCTCTTGAATGATCTCCTAATCAACAAATCTATCACCTAAATCATACATCTTAGGGGAATCTAGTGGATAGAGCACTGGTTTTGGAGTCAGGAAGACCTGAGTTCAAATTCAACCTCAGAAACTTCCTTGCTATGTGATCCTGGGCAAGTCATTTAACCTCATTTTGTCATTGGAAAAAGAAATGGTAAACCATTCTAGTATCTTTGCCAAGAAAACCCAGACAATCTGGAGGAGTTGGACACAACTGAACAACAACAAATCATTCATCTTGAGTCAGAAAAGACCTCAGAAGGCTTCTAATTTACTTCTTTTATTTTACAAATGAGGAAACTGAGACCCAGAGAGATTAAGTGACTTGTCTAATGTTATGCAGCTAGGAATCATCCAAGGCAGAATTTGAACTTGGGATCTCTGATTTTAGAGCTCTTTCCACTGTGCACACAGCCTCAGTCCCTGGAAGCCTTAATTCTCCACATCCTCTTTGAATTCTTTGCAGCTTTTGACACAGTTGACCACTCTTCTGCTGAGTACCTTTTCCTATAGGAGCTATAGAAACATGACATATTTCTTGGTTCTGGGGATGTGTTAATGAATGTTGAACAACCATCTCTCTAAATATGTATATATGTATATATGTATATATATATATATATGTGTGTATGTATGTATGTATATATAAAATATGTATGTGTGTATGTATGTATATATGAATGTGTGCATACACATATACACACATGTATGTATGTCTGCATATACAGACACAATACATGTATACTTATGATACACTTTTTAAAGTTTAATATGTACTGTTAATATTTTCTCTTCTTAAATCTAGACAATTAACAAAATAATAAATCAAACCCTGATTTGAAGCATTTGACTGTTTCTGAGATATAAATGATCACACTGAAAATTTAATAATTGGACTGTATTGAGCATCTCTGAGATGGCTTCAGTACACTCCTGGCAAGTTCTCTTTATAGCTGCTTTTTATCCCTTTCCTTTTCTTGTTCCTTACCCTTTCCCATACTTTTTAATGTGGATATTCCCTTAGTATACTTGCAGAACCTTGATTTTGAGGAAAGATCCAGACTTGTTATGATTCACTTTTTGGCCTTTGTCACCAGGCTCCCATGTGGGCTCCTCACTCCCTCCACCCCCATTCCTTTTCATTCCCTTGTATGTGTTGTCTTTCCTCATTAGACTGTAAATCTCTTCAGGGCAGGGATTGACTGTCTTTTTAGATGTATTTGTATCCCTAGCATTTAGCACAGAGCCTGGCATGCAGTAAACTCTTAACAAATTCTTGTTGCTTTGTTTTTTTTGTTTTTGTTTGTTTGTTTGTTTTGGTTTGGTTTGTTTTCTCTTCTCCCATTCTCTACCTCGTCTAGCTTGTTTACTTCTATAACTTCAGCTGACAACTCCATAAAAATGACTCCCAAATCTTTATTTCTATGTCTTCTGAGTTTCAGACTTACATCTTCAAATTTATATAGGACATTCCCACCTGAAGATCTCACTAGCACTTCCAACTCACTGTGCTGACCTGCTGCTCCTTGTGACTTCACAAAGACAGAAATCTGTCTTTGGTATCACTGCTCATCCTTCCTCCCATATTTGGAAACTTGGAGTTATCATTGATTCTTCCTTTTCATATGCAAACAATTGCCAGAGTCTCTGAATTCTAACTCTGAAATATCCCTTGTAATTTTCTCTTTCTCTTTCTTCTCAATGCCACTACTGCAGTGCCTGCTGAAACTGCCACCCACCTGAAAGCCATCATTATGCTGCCAGAACATGTATACACAGACATACACATATGTGTATATACATATTTAAATATATATACATATATGTATATATATGTATATGTGTGTGTGTGTGTGTGTGTGTGTGTGTGTGTGTGTGTATATATATATATATATATATATACATACTCATACATCCATACATAGATTTGTTCATGTCACTTTTCTGTTATACAAACCTTCAGTGGCTCCCTCTGGTCTACTGAATAACATTTAAGTTAGTTTATTTTTTATCCAAGCACTCCTATAATCTGATGTCAGGCTACAAGTCTAGCCTTATCTAAAGCCATTACCTTTTGTGCATCCTATATTCCAGCCAGAATAGAATTCTCTTTGTCCCCAAAATACATGCTGTGCTATCTTGACTTTGCTCAGACTGTTTTACATGCCAATAAGTGAGTTGTGGTGGAAAGACCCCCAGATTTGGAGTCAGGATCCTAGCTCCATCACTTGGCTAAGTCATTCAATTAACTTAGTCACTCTGAGCTTCAATATCCACAGTAAAATGAGGAAGTTGAACTAGATAACCTCTTGAGGACCTTCTGTGCCCCAATGATACCAGTTCAGATGCCTGCATTTAATTAATGTTTACACATTGCTCCTCCTTACCACCTTCTGACTGTTAGAGTCATATTCATTTTTTTTAAATCCAACTCAAATGCCACCATCTTCATAAAGCCTGCCCTTGTCTCATGGTTGATAATGGCCTTCCTGTTCAAACTTCACATAGCACTTTGATTTCTTAATTTCTAATGTACTTATCATAGAAGAGGGAGATTGTGCACTATCTCATTACTAGACTCTAATCTCCCAGAGGGTAGAATCCACTGTCTCATTCAGCCTTTGTATCATTCGTTATATTTGCATGTAATAAGTACTTAAATGTATGTTGAATGAGTGAATGGTAGAGCAGTAAGGGGGCACCACAAGTGGCTAAGAGCTAAAATAAACAAACACTCTTCTATTATCTCTACCCAGAATGAAAATAGTGCCTCAATCAGTGAAGTACCCTTTTCCTGATCTATGATTTAATCTCTTCTCTGCATGGAGGAAATAAGGAAAGCTGAAAAGTGTTTTGGAAATAAGTGGGTGACTGGAGAGCTGGACATAACCTTTTTTTGCTTTAGAGAATTGAGAAAATTAGTTTTTCTTTGTGTACACTCTGCTCCATTCAAAGAAGCCTCCTATGTCAGGGTTCTTCTCACTGACCTCCCCACCAGCTTTCTTAAGAGGTCAAATGAATTGCTTTCAACCAAACTCATTGCCTAGTGTAACTACTTAGGCTGGCTCCCTGAACAGAAGGGCATTGACTCAGCTGTCATGAAAGAAGGTATTCCTTACAAAAGCAGAAGTAGAGGTCTATTAGAATCATAAGGTCAGAGAATTGAAAAGAACCTTTAAATCATCCAATTCAGACATCTTTTTTTTTCCTATATGTGGAAACTAAAGTTCAGACAGGTAAAGAATTTATCTTAAGTCATACTCCTGGTACATACATATGTATATATCAACAGAAGTATGGAGAAGATAGAGTCCACTGAGAAAGATAATGCTGATTATGTTCATGGTCATGATGATGATGGCATTGATGTTGAGTGTAGTCAATACTCAGCCATATTTCCATAATGTTTTAAGGATTACCATTTTTTTCTTACAACAATACTGTGAGTTAGCTATTGTATACATTACTAACCCCATTTTACAAGTGCAGAAACAGAGACTCAGAGAGTTCACTGGCTGGTCATCCAGCCAATAACATAAGGAAATAGGAAACTATGAATCCTTGAAACTCTCCAATTCTTGGTTGCCCTTTCCCAGTCTCCATGTTAGACTCTAAGCACAACTTAGAATCTCCTTACTGACTGAAAAATTTCTGCTGTGTTTTCCCAAGTCATTTGGGTTTTTCCCCTTCTATTAAACAATCTGCCACTTCATCTTGGAAGAATTAAATATTTTTATAACGAATCTCATGATGGTGACAGGTGCCAGATTGATAGCTCTAGAGGAAGAAATTTGAAGTCCTCCCCCTCTCCTGCCTTTCTGCACTGAGATGACAAGGAGAAGAGTTATGTGTATTGAAGGATTTATCACCAAGCTGTCCAGGGGCACCCCTTCAGACCCTGGAAAATGATTTAAAAATAGACACAATCTGGAAGCCTTTCAGTGCCAAAAATGAGACCTCTGTCATTTGTTTTTTAACCCTTCTTTATCTGTAATAGAGAGAAAGGGGAGTTTGTGTTCCACTAAGCTTGGTGTTTTCACAAAATAGAACTTTGTCCTTGTCACTCTCCCACCTCACATTCTATGTTCTTTACTATACTCTCCAAACTTCCCATATAACCAGGGTATTAGAGTTCAGTGTATTGCACTACCTTTTACTTGATCTTTTGCCTGGGTTTTCCACCTCCAGTCCATTTTCCTCCAGTCCATCCTGAACATTTTGTTCAATTTTTAGCTCTTGACCTATGCATTGTTCTGATGTTGCTGCAGCTCAAGGTCTCTCAATAACTCCTTATTGGCTACCAAACAAATCCCAAACTCCCTAATTTTCAGGCTCTCCACAAATGGGTACCAACCTATATTTCTAACATTATTTATACAACTTCACTTCACAAACTCTGTACCCCAGTCAAATCAGAATACTTACTGTTACAGAAATTGAGATATTAAATATATACTAAACAAATGCTTCATAATGATGGTGCTGAGCAAAAACCTCAAATTTTATTTAAGTTTAGCAGAAGATATGACAGCTAATAGAGTTCTTGGTGCCTCCAACTCCACTTATAAAACCCCTCTGAGTTGCCCATACTCTCTCTGGTTGTCTCTTCATTCCCTCATCATCCCCTTTGGGTTCTCTATGACATTTAAAAATTGTGATCTCCTGGGAGTGGAGAACTTTCACTGAGCCAGGCCCTTGGAGATAGATGAGCTCTGTCCCTGGTGATGACACTAATAAGATTTACTGCATGACTAAGGATCGCAATTGGTGGTGATAACTAGAGAATTACCCTGATAAATATTTGATATGATTTTGAGAGCAATAATAGATTTTCTTTTTAGCCCACCGTTTCCATCAGGAAAGAGCAAGAGGAGAGACACTGAAAAGCAGTGTAATTGCAACATAATTCTTCCTGGGGGAGATTACAGTTGTCCAACTGTGGATCAATTTCCCAGCAGGTATTGGGAAGTGTCAGATTGGACAATGAGTCACTAGTCCCCACTGCATCAATTGAATTTACCCAAAAAAATGATTCCATAAAACCTGCTAGATAAAAGAAAAGCAAACCCTAAACTCTATTATCCCAAATTAGCTGTGTGCTCACAGATAACTGTCCTGTAGAACAGTAATTCCCTAAATACACCAACATATACATATACATATATAATGCATATATATACATATATGTGTGTATATATACGTACATGTATGTGTGTATGCATCCATTATCTCAAGGATTATTCTAAAATTCTGAAAATAATTCTAAAAAATATATCTGATCATATATTTTATTCTTCCTAGAATATCTTCCCTGACTTATAGAATCATAGAATCTTAGAGTTGGAAGGGACCTCTCTCAATCTGCCTTCCCTTCTATCAGGTCCCCTGTTTTCTTATCCCTTCCCCTCCACTTCTGCCCTAGACTTCTGCCCTCCCTTCTATCAGTCCCCCCTTGCTTTTTCTACCCCCCCTTGCTTCCCTATAGTATAAGACAAATTTCTATACCCAACTAAGTTTGTATGTTATTCACTCTTTGGGCCAAATCTGATGGGAGTAAGGTTCAAATAATCTTTACCCTCTCCCTTCTTTCCCTCTACTGTAATAGGTCTTTTGCACCTCCTCATGTGAGATAGTTTACCCTATTCTGCCTTGCCCTTTCCTCTTCTTCCAGTATAATCCTTTTTTCACCTCTTAATTTTTTTTATATCACATCAAAGTCAATTTATACCTACACTCTCTCTCTATGTATGCTTATTCTAACTGCCTAATAGAGATATAGTCTTCAAGAGTTACAATTATCATCTTTCCATGTAGAGATGTAAACAATTTAATCTTATTGAATAACATGTTATTGTTATTGGGTTTTTTTTTTCCTGTTGACTATTGCATGCTTCTCTTCAATCTCGTATTTGAAGATAAAATTTTCTGTTCCGCTCTGGTCTTTTCATCAGGAAAGTTTGAAAGTCCCTTATTTTGTTGAATGTTCATTTTTCCCCTGACAGAATATACTCAGTTTTGCTGGGCAGTTGATCCTTGGTTGTAATCCAAGCTTCTTTGCCTTCCAGAATAGTATATTCTAAGTCCTCCAATTCTTTAATGTAGAAGCTGCTATGTCCTGTGTAATTCTGGCTGTGTCTCCCTGATATTTGAATTGTTTCTTTCTGGTTGCTTGCAGTATTTTTTTTTTTTTGAGCTGATAATTCTGGAATTTGGTCATTATATTCCTTGGAGTTTTCCATTTGAGATCTCTTTCAGGAGGTGATCAGTGGATTCTTTCAAAGATTATGTTATTGTCTGGTTCTAGGATATCATGACCATTTTCCTCGACAATTTTTTGAAAGATGCTGTCCAGACTCTTTTTTTTTTATCATGGCTTTAAGGTAGTTTGATAATTCTCAAAATATCTTTACTGGATCTATTTGACAAGTCAGTTGTTTTTCCAATGAGATATTTTATATTTTCTTCTATTTTTCATTCTTTTGATTTTGTTTGACTAATTCTTGATGTCTCATAGAGTCATTAGCTTTCCCTTGTACTATTCTGATTTTTAAGGAATTAATTTCTTCAGTTAGCTTGGCCAATTCTACTTTTAAAGTAGTTGTTTTCTTCAGTCAATTTTTGTGCTTCCTTTTCCAAGCTGTTAACTTTTCATTATATTCTCCTGCATAACTCTCATTTCTTTTCCCAATTTTTCTTCTGAGCTCTTCTGAGAGGATTTTTTGGTCTTGAGACCAATTCATATTCACCTTCGAGGATTTTCATGTTGGCATTTTAACATTGTTGTCCCCTTCTAAGTTTGTGTTTGGATCTTCACTGTTACCATAGTAGCTTTCTATGGTCAGGAATCTTTTTGGTTTTTTGTTCATTGTTTAGAGTTGAGCACTGATCCTGGTGCATAGGGGGCACTGTCCCAAGCTTCTTTTGCTGGTGGCCAGGGGCCTGGTCATTAGCTTTCTGTAGCCCCAGGTGCTTGTGGCTTGCCCACTGTATTGGGGTGCCCCAGCCTAGTCATGCCTATTGTGCTGGAGTTCTGGGGCTAGTAATTTTCCTTTTTTGCCAAAGCTGGAGACCTCACAGCTGGCCTGCTGTGTCACTAGCCTGCTGAATCAGGACTGAGGGGCCTCAGTTGCTGATCTGTACTATGGCTAAGAGCCTGCCTCTGTCTTGTCTGGACACCATTTGCACTGGACTTTGCTTCAATTTTACCCAAATGAGAAAGACCTTTCCAGAAGTCCTTGTAAGTTATCTTAAGCTGGAAAATTATTTCACCTGTCTTTTTGTGGGTTCTGTTGCTCCAGAATCAGTTTAGAGGTTTGATTTAATGTTATTTCTGAGGGAAACTGGGGAGAGTTCAGGCAACTTCCTGCCTTCTCTCCACCATACTCAATTATATCCATTTTATTGATAAAGATGCAGAGACTGAGAGTTAAGTAACTTGTATATATTAATACAAGGCAGCTAGATGGCTCAGTGAATAGAGTGCTGGGCTTGGAGTAAGGAAGAATTGAGTTCAAATCCAGCCTCAGACACTAGCTATATGACCCTGAGCAAGTCACTTAACCTCTGTTCACCTTAACCCACCGAAAAAGGGAAATGGCAAACTACTCCAGTATCTTTGTCAAGAAAACCCCATGGGCAGTATCGACATGCTGTGGTCCATGGGGTCACAAAGAGATGGACACGACTGAACAACAACAACACATATGCCAACATTATTAATAAATACCTGCAGTGGGATTTGAACCTTCATTTCCTCACTCTGAGGCCATAATTCTTTGTACCATAATATATAACTTCACCGCATGGCCAATCAGAACTCAGTGATTCCTCTTCCACATGATAAATTCTTCAAAAACTAAGATATTGCCTTCATGGCCCACCATGCCCAATGTCTTCTGATCTCCAAGCTAATCATCCCCATTTCTTTTGCCCAATGTTCCCATGATGTATTGAGCACTCTCCTAAGCATCTCCTATAGACCCGTGCCAGTCTGTCAATATTTTTTTTCTGTAATGTGTCCTCAATCAATCAACAAGTATGTATTAATCACTGTGCTAGGTCTCTAGGATAAAGGTACAAAAAAGGGAAAAAAATCCTACTCACAAGAAGCTTACATTCTAGGTGTATTGTGATGAGATCAGAATACAAATAGTCTATTTCTCTTATTCTGAATATTTTACCTCATTGAATACACCAAAGAATAGCATTAATTTTTAGCTACCCTATTATTGTTAACTTACATTGAACCTGTAGTCCATTAAACTCCACGGTGTGTTTTTTTTTAATACAGATTATTATTTGATACTTATGCCTTTTGTTCCTTAGTGTGTTTGCTTTTATTTGTGTGAAGAACTTTACATACATCTGTATAACATTTTGCCATGCATTATTAGATTTGTCAATTGTTCTAATCCATTGAGATCACTCATTTCAATTCAGTTCTACTGGGAAGCACTGAGGTTGCATAGTGGATAAATTGATGGATTTTATCAGGATGAGCTGTGTTGAAAACCTGTATCAGATACTAACTGACCTTGAACAAATAATTTAACCATTATTATGATTAATAATAATTCAAATATACGTTAACTATCTACTAAGGACAAGATACTTAGTAAGTGCTTGCTCAACATATAAAGCCAAAAATGAAATAATCCCTACCTTTGTATCTCCTCCTCAAGAGATAAAAAAGGTACACATAAAAGCAAACTTGAAGTATGTGCAAAAAAAAAAAAAAAACAACTAATTCCAATAGGGAGAAGGTGCTAATAATAGGGGCTGGAAATCTGAAGAAACCTCATATAAGAGGTGGCACTTGAATTTTGCTTTGAAGGAAGACAGGGATTCTACAAGGCAGAGGTGAAGAATGAGGGCATTACAGGAGTCACTTCTAGGCAAGGCCCATCCCTCAAAATTCAGGGCTCCAACAGGCTGGGTTTGACATTGTGCTCTTACGCATAAAGCAAATTTCTTTTTCTTTCTTTCTTTTTTTTTTTTACACATTGTCCCTTGCTCATTGTACAGTATTAGGCTTCTCTCTCAGTGGTATATCAGTGGTTTATTTAATAATTATGCCATTTATACTTCATGAAAATCATGACAGAAACAATGAGTAGAATAGGGCAGAAGACAGAGAAATGTTGTGCTTCATTGGAGAGCCCTCTCAATGTAACCATCAAACAATTCACTAGTCAGTCATCCATAGCATCTCAAATACCATCCATTGAGTGTCTAGAGAGCATGACCTACATCAGAGTAGGGAGAGTACCCACCAACCCAACTGCAGTTTCTTCAGTTACTGAAGTTTAGCTTTTTGTCTATGTAAGTGTGTGTGTGTGTGTGTGTGTGTGTGTGTGTTGCAAGTGATCTCTTTATATATCCTTCATTTCCTAGCTCAAGTATCATTTTTTTCCAGTAAGTCTTTCCTAATTGCCTCAGTAGAAAATGAAATTCTTCCCTCTCTAACCTTTTTGTTCACACCTATCTTACACAGTTGTCATGTTCTACTTTGGCTTCTAGATTTTATATGCATCTCTGTGTGTATATATTATCCTCTTGTGAAAAGAGTGGGTTTACTGAACAAATCATAATCTCCTTAAGGGTAGGAATCTACTGCTGCTCAATTACTAGCATTCTTTTCTGTACCTAGAAGGTGCTTACTAGATACCTTTGTTAGAATACATCAAGTTAAATATGGAGGGGAGGGGGGGATGAAATTATGATATCAACCCACAGGGTGCTAAAGATCCCCAGAACCAGGGGAATCCATATTGAAATACTCAATTGATAACAAAAACAAACAACAGTAACAACCACAAAATCTCTGATAATCCAATGTTGTTTTGTGAAGCAACTTCCTATCCTGACTGCACTCATACTCCCATTTCCCCAGCAACTGCTCCCTGAGTAAAGATCAGTAATTCTGAATGGTAGCTCTGACACTGTCACGGAATTGATGGATGACCTTCAATGAATGTCTCTGACTCATACCTTTGCTTGATTGGACAATGGAGAGTCAGCTGACCGTTCCCTCCACTTCCCCTACAACTAGCTCTTCCTTCTTCCAGTCTTCCCTTTGCCCTAGTCAGGAACTCATGAGAATGGATCACCAAAAGATGCTTAAGACAATGACTAAGTATAACATTAACTACCAAAAAAAATCACTCTAGAAGTACTTGGTGCTAAATGACAGTTTACAGAATTCTAGAATTTTAAACATGGAAAGGACATCAAATTTCAACACACCTGTATCTTAGCAAAAATATCCTCCACAATTAATTGACATATTTATTGTGTACCATATACGAACACTACATGGGATTCTGGGGATACAAAGGTATAAATGGGAAAAGAAAAAGGAAATAAAATTTCATAAGCACCCACTAAATCTTAGTCTCTGTGCTAAGCATTTTACAAATATTATCTCAATTTCTTATCACAACAACCCTGTGGTGGAAGTGTTATTAATATTCCCATTTTACAGTTTAGAAAACTGAATCAGGCAGGGTCATAAGGCTAGTAAGTATCTAAGACCATATTTGAACTCAGATCTTTCTGACTCCAGGCCAAGTACTATGTCCATTTCTCTTTCTAGTTGTGTGAGAGTAGTCCCTGCTCTGATGGAGCTTACCTTTAATGGGAGAAACAACATGTACATGTATAAGTACATGAAGAATAAACATTAAATGAATAAGTTAAGGAAGAAACATACTAGCATTTGTAGGGATCAGGAAAAAACCTTCAGGTAAAAGATAGCACTTAAACTGAAACTTGAAAAGAGTAAGGAATTCTCTCAGGTGGAGGTAAGGAGGGTATGCATTCCAGACACGAAAGATAGCCAGGCAAAGGCACAGAGGTGAGAGATGGTGTACTGTGTAAGAGAAGCCTCAAGAAGGATTGAAGGTAGAGTATGTGAAAGGGAACAATATATGATGAAGCTGGAAAGCTAGGTTGTGGCTATGGTTTCAGGTGCTCTAGATGTTAAACAGAATTTATATTCTATCCTAGAGGCAATAGGAAGCTTTTGGAATTTATTGATTAAAAGAGTGACATATTTAGACCCTATGCTTAAGGAAAATTATTTAGGAAGCTATGTGGTAGATAGATTGGAGTGGGAAAGATTTGATGCAAAAACACCAATTAGGAGATCACTGTAATAGTCTAGTCAATCAGGTGTTCAGTTAATAAACATGTATTAAGTGCTTACTATGTACCATGCATTCTTCTAAGCACTGGGGGTATAAAAAGAGGCAAAAGACAGTCCTTGCCCTCAAGGGGTCCAGATGAGAGATAATAAGGACCTAAACTAAGATAATGGCTATGTTAGAATTAGAAGACAAGGGATTCAAGTAAAGGTTTTTCAGTTTAAAATGGCCAGATTTGGATACTGATTAGAATTGGATGGTGAGGGAGAAGGAGAAGTTAAGCATAATATCAAGAAAGTCTAAAAGAATGGTGAAACATGGAAATTTATGAAAGGGGTTGGTTTAAATGAAAGATAATTTGTTCTATTTTGGACATGTTGAATTAGAAATGTGTTATGATTGAATGAATGATATTTTAAATACTTACTATATGAAAAGTACTGGTGATAAAAATTTAAGACAGTCCCTGTTTTGAATAAGCTTATAAGATAACACATATAGAATGTTTCAACAGCAGGTCAGGTAGAAAGGTCCCTTGATACTTGGGTACTGCAGCAAAATAGACTATAATGTTTCTTCTTTAGTTTTATTTCCACTGAGATTTATCAGTTTTGATGCTGAATTCTTTGATAGTGCCAACAAATTTGGTGGCAAGAACTTTTTTTTCTGGGTCTTCAGTATTTTTGGCTATAGCAGGACTAGGATCAATGTGTATGGAATAACCAGTTGAAATATCAAATAGTCAAATGCTGATGTAGGACTGTAGTTGAGATATTGGAGCTGGATAAATATATCTGGAAGTCATCTGTATAGAGATGCTAATTAAACTCACAGGAGCTGATGAGGTTACCAAGTGACATAGTATATGGGAAAAAGAGAAGAGAGCCTTGGGGTACAGTCACAGTTGGGAATGTGATATGGGTCATGAACCTGAAAAGAAAACTGAGCAGGAGCCTTTAGGCAGGTAAAAGAAGAACCAGAAGAGGGCAGAGTCTTGAAAACCCAGAGACGAGAATATCCAGGAGGAAAAAGCAATCAACACTCTTAAAGGCAGCAGAGAGGACAAGAAAGATGAAGTCTGAGAAAAAGTCTTCAGGTCTGCCAATTAACCAATCATTGATAACTTTGGAGACAATAATTCCATTTGAGTAATGAGGTCAAATCCAGATTGCAAAGAAATTAAGAAGTGAGATGTGGGAAATTAGAGGTAATATATATTATAGTAAGCTTTTTTTTTTCTAGGAGTTTGTCTGAGAAAGGGAAAGAGATATGACAGCTTAGGGGGATCATAGGTTGTAGTGAGCTTTTTGTTGATGTTTTTGATTATTTGTTTGTGGACCATTGGGCATTATTTAAACAACATGGGGAACAAACAGGTAAATTTGTCTGTGTTAAGTAGGAGAGAATGATTGAGGAAGTCATGAGATTGAACTACTCAAGATCCTTCTTTGAGGTTCCAGCTCTTGGCATTTGGTGACATTGAAGCACATGACGCCTCAGGAGGCAGCTTCACAGCAGGCAAGAGAAAGAAGAGTTATGGGGTCTGCACCAGAAAAGGTGATAAGGGGGCAGGAGGGAGTGAAGGTTTTGTGTTGTTGTATGATGGCATTATAGAAGGCCTGGAAGACCACAGATGCTAGAAGTGGATGGGGTTCAGACAATCATAAAAAAGCTTGTTTACTTTGCGATCCTGACTACATTAATATATATAAATTTGATTAATTTTTTCTTAGTAGAAGGGAAGCACAAGAAGCATAGTGTATGAGGCTGGAAGAGAGATGCACATATATTTCTGGTGAGTCAGAGTATATCAACTTGGAACACATCAGAGCCAGGAGGACCTTAGAAATTAAGTAATCAACTCCTAAACTTATTGAATTCATGCTTTAAGATCAAACTTAAATTCCACCACCTCCATGAAGTCTTTTCTGGTACCCTGGTTGGGAAAAAAAAATTACCCTTTTAGCCTTCACATAACAGTGATTTTCCACATCTATGATGCATATATCATGTATTCTCATTTGATAACAATGATACACAACATATGTTGGGGTAAAATATTCTAGGGAGTCATTATCCCAACCTACCTGATCCAACATGACTATTGGGTCAGGTTTCCAGAGCTTGGCTGGGTAACGGATGACAGATCTGCTAGATGGCACCCATTCCTCTATTATATTATTCCCTCTGGATTCTAGAGGACTCTGAGGGGATGGAAGTGTCTTTATCTTATACTATAGCTGACAAAATCCTATCCAATATATCTCCCCTCTCATATCAATTGCCAGTTACCATATTTCAAATACCAGTTAATCCACCAATATCTCTTTAATATCAATTTACCAATTAACATAAATTAGCTTCTACAAAGGGATATTTACTGAAAAATGTATATAAAGTGTAGCAAGGACAGAACTACAAAATCATAGGTCCCCTCCCACCCCAAACCAGGACACACTATCTTCTACTTATCCATACTGCTTCCAAGAGAATGAGATCAAATTTAAAGTGGTTGCTATAAGGCATCCCCCCAACCAAGCTCACTTCTAGGTGTGGGAGTCAATAAACTAGCCATCCCCTTGCCTGTAGGACACAGTATCTCAGCTACCACATCAATCCACTACTGAGCCGGGTCTAGCAGGTCACTTCTCGGGATTGGCTCAGCAGTTGCTATTACACCAAGACTCTGCTATGAATTCCAGTTGCTGGACTTCTGATGGCTCTTTTAATATATTGAAGTTCACAAGCTGATACCTTCATTTGATCACTCTCTAATACCCATTCACCTAAGATCATGAAAGAAAAAAGAGAAGAATGGAATCACGAGAGCAGAGTGAGGAGAATGCATTTTAGCCTAGTTCACCCAGCAAGCCTCCTCAACAACCAAGAAAATGGATCAGATTAAAATCTGGTCAGGAACCCTCCCCCCCAAAAAAAAAGTCACAGTAATACATTTTTCCAGCCCAAAGCAGCTTAGGAAGACAGAGCAGTCTACGGACACTGAAGTAGACTGGCAAGGAGTGTAGTACGGCAGTAGCAGTGAGGATGGGGAACATTCATTCATGAGCAGAGAGGTAGCTATCAGAGCATCAGGGCAGAAAGCAATGAGGCAGAGGAAGATCTCAAGGGACCCCTGAACTACTGCTATGTACAGGAACAGGTACCATCTGGAAGCTCTGCCACTCATTACCCATTTCCAGGTCATAGATCCAGGGCAGTGAGGAGCAGAATCAAATGAATGGGGTGGAGGAATAGTCTAGTTGAGTACTGAGCAAGAAACAAATTCCAGAAGCTTAGCTGTATGGCTCTGAACCCAGCAGAAGAGCAGTGACTTAGTTCTAACCTTTAGCTTGGTTCATGGTGCTCTTTGAGAAGGAAGGACCAACAACAACAAGGCTACAGTGGAACAGCAAGGTTAGGGAAGCCAGCAGTTCAGTTACTCTGAACTTACAGAACCTCCCAATGTGCTTATAGTGACTGAGTCTACCAGCAGTCTACTGAAATTTAACTATACACAAGCCAATAAACCCAACTTGCAGCGCTGAGATTAGGAGGGCAGCGAACAGACTTCTTTGTAGACCACACCATTTTGGGAGCAATAAAAACTTGCCAGCCCCCAGACTCAGCTGTGAAAGCAGCAAAATGACATAAAAAGGACAGAAGCTCAGACCAAGAAAAGATGAAACATAACAAAGAGAGAAGAAACAATGAATTCCATGTGTTCTTAGGGACCTGTTGGACTGGGTGGAAAGACAAGGCAACCAAGGGCAGTGTTTGCTGCCTCCTTTTTTAATGCCTTCTGGATGCACACTCAATTCTGATTCAGCAGTCAATTGAAAGTTGTTTTTCTTACTGTTGTTACCATGCAGCATTTCTTGTAGGCAACAAGTTTAAAACAAGTGGTTATGAGATACTCACCTACTTCTAAAGTGAGAACAAAAGCAGCTTATCCTGCATCACATACTTCTAGAAACAGATGGACCAAAATGGGATGATATCAGGTGAAAATACTAGACAGAGAGATAGAGACACAAAGACAGAGACAGAAAGAGACAGAGACACACAGAGATACAGAGACACAAACACAGAGACAGAGACACAAAGACAGAGACAGAAAGAGACAGAGACACAAAGACAGAGACAGAGAAAGAGATGGAGAGACGTTAGAGCTAAAAATGAAGAATAGGATGGGAGGTCAGATTGGGTAGAAAACAGTGCTGAAGCTGAAAAGCAGAATTGGGGAGAGGGAAGTACAAAGAGCTTTTCAAATGATAGCACCCCACACAATAGAGCTTTGGAGATGAGGTGTCTGGGAAGATTGGATGCTCATTCCCTTTAGGGTCTCAGAAATGTAGTTACCTAAACTGGGAGCACAGAATGCCCCTTCCTCACTCCTTCCACCAGCTACAATATTTTCTTTGAAATTCAAGTGTTCCTACTCTCCTCATACTCCTTTGTAGGGAGGGCTAGGGGATCTAGAGCCATCTGCTGTGGAGTCCTCCTCAGCATGACACCCCATCAGAAGAGAATGGGGATGTGAATACTTTCCTGGCTTTCCAGGCCTCTTGGAAAAAAAAAAGCCATCAAATACAGAATCTTGCACCACACGACCCTCTCCTGTCCCCAGCCAGCAGCACTGCCCCACCCCTCCGCCCCAAGCACAGCTGGCAACCGAGCAGTTTCTATGGTGATAATGAACGTAACAGGCAGTAATCAAGAAGGGTCATTGGAATCATAAGTCATTACAGATTGTATTTAAAGGGACACAGGCAAGTTTAAAATGATAGATTGCTTTTTTATAGCCTCCTTTTGCTTGTGTCTTGCAATGAAAGGTTGACTTTTCATTTGTGGTAGGTGTTTGCTTTTAGAATTTCATTCCATTTGGACGATGAAACCAAGCTGGTCAATTTTACTTCCAAGAACTTGTCAGATTCACTGTCTGGGTTTGGTCTGGAGCCCAGCTAGTCTTACACATGGTATGATAAATACAGAGTTAGAAGAGACCTTAGAAGTTGCCTAATCAAACCCTCTCATTTTACATATGAGAGATTGAGGCCCTGAGGTCATATGATCATAGGTCTAGATCTGGAAACAACCTTACAGGTCATCCAGTCCAATCCTTTATCATGTAGATGAGGAAACCGAGGCTCAGAAAGGACATGGGTAGTACCAGTCAGTATTTGAACTCTTCTGACTCAAAATCCAGCTCTTTTTCCATTATATCACACTGTAATTAAGTAGAAATCTGAACATGTGCTATCATTTAAGAAGCATCCAGGAAGGACCTCTACCATCTTGTAATAGTACCTGAAGTGTCACCATTAGAAATTCTTCAAGTGTAGTATAGTGGAAATAGTAAATGTCTGGGAGTCACAAAATTAGCTCGAGCTTAGTATTGCTACTATGTGACCAAGCCAAGTGATTTGAAATTTAATCCCTTCTCTCAAACTCTGCTTGCTTCTCTGTAAAATAAAAAGGTTGGAAAGTATGATCTTTAATGTTTAATTCTAGATCTTAATTCTCTGTTCTAGGATCTATAATTTGGATCTTGAATAGTTTTAATATTCAATAGCCCATTATTAAAATGTAAATAGTTTCAGGAAACAGAGTCCTTATCACCTAACACCTTGGCTAAATTACTGGACAGGGAATAGAATAAGAGAGATCCAAGAGAGGAGGAGTGGGAAGGTTAGACATTGAAGTCTTCTCTATTAATTAGAGCTATCTTCAATAAGTAATAAACAAATCTTCACTTGGTCCAAAAGTCATGGGCTGGAAGTTACCCTCAAGATCATATACACATATATGCATGCAAACATACATACATATGTACATACATACACACATGTATACACATGCAGACTTTTAGACATACACAAACATGGAACATATACATATCTACATAATACCTGTGTGTATAACATGTGTGTATATGAGTTTGTGTGTATATGTTCCATATGTATACTTCTCCAACCCTCTGATTTTTCAGATGAAGAAACAGAAGAACAGAGAGGCAAGGCATCTGCCCTTGCTCACATACCCAAGTCCCTTGACACCAAATCTTGTGTCTTTCCACACTATGATTCTGTTAAACATGTTTTTAAAAAATGACCAAGGACAAAAAAGCACTCTGTGTTTATGGTCATAGGTAACAATCTGATTTAAAGAAAGAAAAAGAAAATTAATAAGGATTTCCTTAGAAATGTTTTTACTATTTTTTTTCTACTTTGTTGCTAATCTCCAATTTCAAGCCTGTTCTCATTAAGGACCAATTGTCTATGAAGTTAAAAATAAAAATCCCTCATTTTGTCCAGTAATTTGCACTTGTAGTCTTATGAACTACATATCTGAATCAAAAGCTGGAAGTTCCTTAATGGTCTTATTGACAGCAGGAGATAGAATAAGTATGTTAATATGGAAAATGCATTTATTTGAACTGGAGAACAAGGGAATTTGCTCAGGAATAACTTTCAAATTACAGGTATTCCTCATGGTAAAACACACAATTATTTTTGAGAACTCTTCACGAACTGAGATAGATAAACTAAATTGCATACAATTAATAAGTCTTCTTGGCACTTGGTTTCCATTTTCTAATTAGGCAGCAACAAAGCCACAGTGCAATTTAGATACACAACCATCCATCTTCTATATTAAGAGATATTAATAATGATATTGGTGATTAATTATATATGTCGTCTTGCAGAGATCTTTATGCAAGTACTTCTAACAATGGCTGCCCAAGAATTCAGTGTTGTTTATTATCTTCCTGGGAGGTGGGGAACCTGTGGCCTCCAACATAACTTAATAGCATAAATCTCATCATTAAATCCTCCTTTCAAATGACCTGACATACAGGAGCTCATGACAGAGGAAAATCTTTCAATCTCCATGTA
This sequence comes from Vombatus ursinus, assembly GCF_900497805.2. Taxonomy (NCBI): domain Eukaryota; kingdom Metazoa; phylum Chordata; class Mammalia; order Diprotodontia; family Vombatidae; genus Vombatus; species Vombatus ursinus. The sequence continues at coordinate 5,604,878 of NW_020954564.1, read as the reverse complement.
ACCATTATTTTGGAGAGATTTATTCTTCATATGAAAAGAGCATCAATAAAGCCCTCATCTAATGATTCCTGGTATAAGTGGCGCAAGTCTTTTGGCATTTCCACAGCTTATCATGTCTCTCAGGCTCTTCACACTCACCATCATTGTTGTCATCATAGTTGTTATTGTATTCACAGTGCTTAGCTGGAGGATGATCAATGGATTTACAATCAGAGGACCTAGCTCTACCACTTACTGAGTAAACCACTTAACTTGCTTGGCCTCTGAGTTTCCTTCCAGCTGTAAATCTAAGATACTATGAGGGAAAATGCATTTTGTTAAAAGTAGTTACTGTGTGTCAGACAGCATGCTAAATTTTGGACATATAAATATAAAAGGGAAAATAGTTCCTTCCTTCAAGGAGCTTACATTCTAATAGGTAAAGACAATTCATATAGGGCAGTAGTCACCAAGAAGAGATGTTTTCATTTGGGAAGTCATGGGGATAGTGAATGATGTAATAGGGGAGTAGACTATCACATCCTTTCTAGTAGCCATGGTAATATTGACTTGATTATAGTTCCAGAACTAAGAAAGGAGTGAGAAGTAAGAAGAGAGAAGGAAATGCAAAGGATACAAACATTGGCAGCAAGGCATCTGGTGAGAAGATGGCCAGAGAGTCAATTGAAGTACGACTGAAGTGAACCTGGGTATTGTGAGCCATGTAAGATACTCACCAATTAGGACGGTGGGCCCCAGGGTGGGAGTACCAGAAATGAAAATCATCCAGGACATAGTCTCTGCTCTGGGCAACAATGGGGCAAGCCAGGTGATGATGGCATTGGGACTAAAGTGGTGCTCTATTTAATCTAGTATTCTACAATAAATGAATGGATAGATAGATGAATGAATGAATAAAAGAACATATTAAGTGCTTACTGTTTTTCAAACACTTTACTAAGTGCTAGGAGTACAAATAAAAAAGCATAAATCTTACATTTCAATACGGAGACACATATAGGGGAATGATGACCAGGGGAAAGTATTTTGGTTTGGAAAGTAAAAGGGATGGCAAGTGGAGTGGTACAGGAGTAGGTGGAACAATTTTATAGAAGCAATATATATAAAAATTCAAGGTACAGTTCTTGTCATGGAATAGTGAAATCAAGAATGGTTAAAGGGGAAAACAAACCAAAATAAAACAAAATTATGCACTTGGAGCTAAAAGATCTAGCTCTGACTCTAATTTGCTATGTAATGTTGAGAAAGTCTGTCTACCTCTAAGGATCTCATCTATAGAACGAGAAGATTATACCAGATGACCTTAAAGGTCTATTCCAGTCCCATATTCTAAGTACAATTCCTGCTCTGGGTACAGAATGGTGTTTGGCTTGGAGTCAGAAAGACCTGGGATAGAATCATTCCTCAAATCCTTGATTTCTCTGTGACCCTGTCAAGTCACTTATCTTCCTTGAGCCTCCATTTCATCATGATGAAATGGAGATAATAATAGCACCTACATACCTACAACCTCAAGTTGTGAAATTCAAATGAATATAGATAGATATAGATATTGACACACACATACATATATGTACACAAATACACATACATATATTTATTGTGCATGTATATATATATATATATATTCATTTGATATACACACAAATGTATGTGTCTGTATGTGTATATATAGTTTATGAGGTGTTCAAGAGGACTAGCATCTCTTATGTGAAGGCTTGCCAAGCCCTTTTCAGGGTTGCTCATCTACCTTTGATGCCCAGGATGATTCACTTATCACTTTGGCTCCAAGAAGCCATAGCATACACAGCCATCTCAGCACATGGACTAAACCAAGTTGAAAGTAACTGACAGACCTCAAACCTGTTGGTGAGTTAAGTGGATGTCTACTTTAAGTATGCGAAGATTTCCCTCATTGGAATGGGCAGATGAGAACAATTTGTTCCCATGGCCATGAAGGTGGATGAAGCAGTCTCTAAGGAATGATTAGAGCTTGGTTAGACATTGAAGATGCCAAGGTCATACACTGCATCCTGGGCCATTGGCAGTTGTCTTAACTTTTGTCTTATCATTGGATTTCAGTGACTCAGGAACAGAAAACGAGGCTGGCAGTTTTTTGTGCCCTTCTGCCTCATTTAAATCCAATTCAAACACAAGTCAAGAAATCACCCATGATGTCAATGGTCCTCTTCAAAAATGAAGGACAAACAACAAATACATACATGCATACATACATATATACATACAAACATAATGGATATATGAATATGTATGTATACAATATATACATTGTAGACCCCTGGCAAACCATTTTGAACCCCAACACCTAAGAAGGGCCTAAAACCTGGAATGGCCAATCAGGAGAGCCATTTCAGGCCACTCTGGGTTTAATCTACCATAAGGCTTTGTATTGCGTTGCTCTCTGACTGAACCCAGAATGCCCCTTCCTGTGTCAACAGCTGAAGTTGACTAAGAGTATTCTTCTGTTTATGACCACAAAGGAGCCTTGACCCAGACACTATCTTAAATAGTGGGACTTTTCTTATTTTGGTATTTTATGGACATTTGCTATGTTATGTCATGTTAATGGTAAAGGAAACACAGATATCCCGGATCTATAATTTCAATGGACACTTTGACATTCTCCTATCTTATTGTATTTACAACCTATTCACTTAAGAAATTCCTTTCTCATATCATGGTTAAACATTTGGAGACTATAATTTTGGCTGATATAGGCATCCTGAGCCAGAAAGGGAGGAAGGGTTGAGAAGGACATATAAAAATCCTCTTTTTCCATTTGTGGGTGCATTATCTCATGTTGAGCTCCCATGAATATCTCTGTATGCCTGTTTTGCAAGCTTTGAGAGAAATACACACTTACATTCAGATTAACTTTGTTTGTCTTTCTAAGAACTAACTCAGCAGTGGTTGACAACATTATATATAAATATATCTATATATCTATCTATATCTATATCTATATATATACATACATACATGCATACATATATAAAACCTTAATCTGATATAAATACAAACTGCTACTACCATGCCAACAGTCTATGTTTTAAGCCACTTTCCAATGCTAACTCTAATGCTTCTGTAAAGTTGAATATGGCATTTGTTCTCCCAGTTGGCCTTGTGTTGGGCCTTGCTTTGTCCTGAGCATTGAATTGTCTTGATTTATGGCCTTCAAAGACCAACTGCTTACGTCAGAAGCCCACGTGGTTAGCTATATCCCTTTGACAGAGTCACAAAAAAGAGAAGTGAAGGACTTCTGGTTTATCCTGAGCTTCATACAAACTTCTTTCAAGGATTGAGAAGTCCTTATTTTGGCAGACTGTGATTCTACTTCCATTAGATGAAGTTTCCTAGGGAGTTACCCCTCCTCACTTTCAAGAAATTGGATGATTTTTATCTCAATGGCATTTGATGGGCTAAATATCAGTGAATTAGAAGTATAATCAATCAATGTATCACTTGCCAAATATCTGGCCTAAATAATGCTCAGGGTAAACCTTTAATGTTTGATCAAAACAAAAATGTTAAGACAATCTGGAATTGGTTTTTCCAACCTGAACTGTGGCTGGTTGCTAACCAGCTCAAGTTTCAGCACTTCTATCAACACAGGACCTCACTGAGGAAATAAAACTTGGGAGTTCGATATCCCCAGACCAAGAAAGGATCTTGATGGACCATTTGGTCTAGGCCCCACAGATGGAAAACAGATGAGTTCAGGGGTTAGGTGGCATGATTTCTAAACTCAACACACATTATATGCCTACTATATGAAAGACACTGTGTACAGAGGGAATATGAATAAATAAATAAAGCTGTCCCTGCCCTTAAGAAGCTTAATTTCTGCTTGGTAATATAGCATGTGCCCATAAATAAATGCAAGGAGAGATAGCATACTAAAAATAAATCAGTCAATTGATCAAAAACATTTGTTAAGCAGCTACTAAATGTCAGGTATTGTGTAGTTACTGGGGATATGAAGACAAAAGTAAGAGTCCTTACTCTTGAGAAATGTATAAATATTCTGGAGAGACAATATATACATATACAAGTATATATAAAATCAATACAAATTGTTCAGCTCAATTTTCACATCCTACACATAGCCTTTCTTGATCCTCTTAATCCCTAATACTTTCCTGAGTATCAGGAAAGGTTTCAGGTGGAAGGTGGGGAATAACATGAGTCTGAGGGAAACTAGGAATTCTAAGAGGTAGAGATAAGAAGAGAGTATGATCCAGGCATGGGTGACACCCAATAAAAAGGCACAGAGACAGAAAACAGAGTTCTATGAATGGGGAATATTAAGAAGGTCAATTTGATATGACCATAGAGTGGATCTGCAACAGGTAATAAAATTGAAAAGGTAGGTTGAAGAGAGGTTGTAAAGGGCTTTGAATCTCAAACAGAATAATTTATATTTGTTCCTAGAGATAATAGGGAGTTCCTAGAATTTATCAAGTAAGAAAGTGACAGAGTCAAACTTGTTCTTTAGGAAAAAACACTTTGGAAGCTGTGTTGTAGATTGATTGAGTAGGTTGAGACAAGGCAGAGAGATCAATTAGGAGATTATTGCAATACTCTAGTGAGAAATGATAAAAATCTGAAATAGATTAGAGGCTGGCTATAAGGGTGATAGGAAAGGGACATATTAAAAAAATATAGAAGGTGGAAATTAAGAGATTTGACAACCTATGATATGTGTGGGGGGCAGAGTAAAAAGTCATGGATGGCACCAAGGTTGTGTATCTATGTTACTGGAAGAATGGTAGTGCCCTTAATAGAAATAGAGGATTTTGAAGAAGGGTGGGCTTTGAGGAATAATGCATTTTTTGGACATTATAAATTTGAGATATCAAAGATATTTCCACTTGGAAATGTGTAATAGGCTGTTAGTGATGGTGCGATAAAAGTCAGAAGAGAAACCAGACAATAGATCTTGGAGTCATCTACATGAAGAGGATAACTTAAACAACCAGGTGATCAAGAAAGCATCAGTATATGAAGAGACACCAAAATTGAATCTTGAAGGAAATCAATCAGCAAATGAAGGACACTCAGAAGCAGAGGTGAGTAGGGAATATGTTTTGGGGTTGGGAGAACATGCATGTAAATACACAGAGGTAGGCAATAGAATGCTGATTTCAGCAAACAGTATATGGTCAGTTCAGAACTTAGAACATTTGAAGGAGAATCATATGATGTAAGCCTGGACTTCCAGCCAGATTATAAAGGGCTTTAACCCCCAGGCTACAGAGTTTGCATTTCCTCCACAAGATAAGGAGGAAAGGATGGAAAGTTTTTGTTTGTTTGCTTGTTTGTTTGTTTCTTAAATTGAGTAGTGAAATGGTCAAAGCTATACCTTTGCCAGCTTTGTGCAGGATGGATTACAAAGAGAGGGTCCTAGTTACAGGGAGGTCAAATATAAGGCTATTTCTATAGTCCTGGTGAAATGGACAAGGACCTGAACTAGGGTAGTATCTTTATGAGTGGAGAGAAAGAAAGAGATATGACAAATATTATGGATGTAGAATTTACAAAACTTGACAATTGAGTGGATAGGGGGAATAAAAGAAAATAAAGAGTCAAGAATAACTCTAAGGTTTACACATTTTAGTGAAGAGAAGGATAGATACATTCCCCAAAAGGAAGAGGGGATTTTGGAAGAGGGGCAGAGTTTAGAAATGTACCATTGAGATATCTATGTGACATCCGGTTGGAGATGTTCAACAGGAAGTTGGTGATATAGGAATGGAGGTAAAGAGAGAAATTAAGATATTAATATAGATTTGAGTGTAATTTGCATAAATTAACCGAAGGGAGCAGAAGAGGTCCCCAAGAGGAATAGCATATAGCAGGAGCTATTACAGTGGTGTCCATGGATTGATTTTAGGGGGTCAATGAGTCTCTTTATTAATATTTTGACACCTATTTCATCATAATCTGCTTACTTTATATTTATGTATCTCATGGATTTATTATAGATTATTCTGAAGGGGCATCCATAAGCTTCACTACACTATCAAAGGGATCCCTGACAAAACAAAGGTGTGGTATAGAGAAAGAAGAAAAGATGGCCTCAACAAAGAATAAACCTAAAACACAGGTGAGGTGAGAGTTTACATGAAGAATGAGGGGTAAACAATGTCAAAAGCTGAAGAAAAATATTAGTGAAGACTGAGAAAAGGTTTCATAGTTATGAGGTGTTTCACAGGTAAACACACAGGTAACACCATCTATCGGGCTGGAGAACACAGGAGGGCTCCTAACACTAACAGGTATTCTAGCAAAGGTTCACTTTTGATCAGGTCAGACAGGAAGACAGCTTCAGAGTGCTTAAGTAAGCTTGCTTTATTCTAGTCTAGTCATTTCAAGGAGAGTTTGCTGATAGTAGGAGCACCAACTCCTACAGCATTTCCTAATCACACTTCTCAGAGAGGCGGGCAAGAATGGTAGGAGCTAGAACTCCCACTGGTCCCCTAAAGCCTCATGGGGGCCAGTTGAGGCAAATACAGATTCCCCCCAAGCCTTGATGGGGGCTGATCAAGGTAGGTATATACATTCCTCTACACATTACCCAAATTTCAAAATGGATTCCCCACTCACTGACCAGTGCCCACTTGCTTTATAGGGCAACAAACAAAGAAGGCATATTGCCAATAACAGCCTCACAGGTTAACTTTAGCAATATCATCCTTCAGTGCAAGCATTGTAAATATCACTTATGTCATCCCTATATCTCACTGTGCAAATGTGGTGGAGATGTTTTCAACCATAATTCATGGGAAATATTATCTAGGATCCTGGAACTATTATCTTAAAAAGAATAACAAAATCGTTACACACACTAAAATTCGCCTTACTTACTTGAGGTCAATGGTGAACTTTGGGAGAACAGTTCCAATTGAATGAGGTAGTTAAAAACTAAATTACAAGGGGTTGACAATTTAGTAGAGAGTGAGAAAATGTAAAGAATGGGTATAGACTTGAAGAGTTTAACTGAGAAAAAAAGACATACAGGATAAGAGTTCCAAGGAATGGCGGTATGAAAGGAAAGAGATTCTGTGTTTTTACAGGTTTGAGAAAATCTAGATGTGTTTTAAATAGCAAGGAAGGATTCAGTTGATAAAGAGAGATTGTGAATAATGGAGTGATCAAAGGAAGATCTTCCTCAAGTAGATGGAAAAGGATGGGATCAAGGGTACTGGTAGAAGGGTTAACTGTAAAAAAAAAAGTGCCTTCTGATCTTTAGAGACTGGAACTGAAGAGGCAAGAACACAGAACAACATGGAAGAGATTTGAAGAGTAGAAGAAAAGAAGTAAATAACAATGGATTATCTTGATTTTCTTAGTAACACAGAAGGCAGGGCATATATGGCTGTTTAAGGGCCTAGAGAAGATAGGTTCAAAATAAGGCTTGGAGGATCAGTTTGTTGTAAAGAGTATTATTGAGATTTAAACAAAAGAGAATAAAAGGATTGTCATGTAGCCTTGAGGACCCACTTGAGATTAGATAAAATAAATTCAAAGGGGACAGTCAGCAAAATTGTGTGGTTTTCTTTGGCTGCATTCAGCAATATGGAAATAGGAGTAGGGGAGGCAGATAGCAGAGAAACCCAAGGTTGGGATTTAACAAGATGTCACCAATGATAGGACAGGGGAACAAAGGACTGAGGAGTTATTTGCAACTCAGTTGTCTACTTTAGGGTCAATATTATGAAAGGAGAGAAGTGAGGTCAGGGTAATGGTGAAAGATTAGAAAAAAAAAAAGTATATATAAGAGACTGGTAGTTGTGTTAGGAATGACAAATAGGTTTAATATGGTGATGAAAGAAGCAAGTACTCTGATCTATGCAATTATCAATCATAACTCCAGAAGAGTGATGATGACTCTTGCTTCCCACTTCTTCATAGAGAAATGATGGACTAATGGTGTGGAATGAGGCATACATGTTCAAACAAGACAGGTATGTAGATATATTTTGCTGAACTCTACTTATTTGTTACAAGGGAGTTTTTGTTGTTGTTGGGGAGCAGGATTAATGGAGAAGAGTGAATGAGAATAATAGTGATGTCTAAAAAAGGAAGAAATGAAATAAAGGAATGTCATGTAAACATTTTGAAAATATGCTGAAGCAAACAAAAAGATGTTTAGAAGGAATGGCGGTATTGGAATTATCTGTCTTAAATTTAATATATACTAAAATAATAAACTACATATAAGTTTCATTATAACTTTTATTATAACATTATATTCTTTTCCTGTTCTTTGTAGAAGGAAATGTTCATATTTGTTGGTATTTTTCAAGTACACAAAACTAAAAACAACTTAAAAACAATACATTTAGAAGGAATGAGGCAGTGAGATGAAAACATAAGGGATTATGATCTAAGAGTGATGGTGTAAAAGGGGTAATGGAGGGCAAGCCTGAGAGTGCCAGTGGAAGTAAGGATGATATGCTCTATTTCTAGTGGCTCAGAGCGTTATATAGTGTGGGAAAAGAAGCATTCAGTACTCGAAATAGTGAGCAAGGGGGCCTTGTCTTTTAGAGAAATCTAGATCTAGATTGAAAAGATCAAAGTGAGAGGAAGAAGTTTAGGATAAAGGAAAGTTTATTAAAGGGATCCAAAGTGTATAATGACAGGAGATGGCAGAAGAAGATATGGGCTGCAAATCATTATGGAGGAGATGGATGGGGATGAAAGAGCAGGGAGTGGTAGCAGGGGAAGTAAGATGCAGTTTGGCAGATGACAATTCTGAATCACAGGGAGTAGGAGAGAAGATGGAAGTTTGCTACCCACAGGATTGTGTTAGTCAAGGCTGGAATTCATTAAGATGTTATCAATAATAGGACAAGGGAACAAGAGATCTAAAAGTTTCTAGTTAAATTGATCAACTATAGGGTCAACACTACGAAAGGACCAAAGTAAGACCAGTGAGCATGGTTGAATAGGGTAATTACCCCTACCTGTATTGGAGAAAGGGTTCCCTTCCCTGAGGTTCTGTGAATACTGAGAGTCATATCAACTTATTCTCTCTCAAAAATCAAGGAAGAAGGAGTTGATCCAGCAGGAACTCAGGTCAAGCATCTTAGTGGATACCTGATGATTGGCCTTCCATAAGTTTGATTTGACCCACACTCTATGTTATATCCTTTGTTTTAGTCCAATATGTTAGGAAATATTGTGTTGGGGAAAGGAGAACCAGATTCTAAAGTCAAAAGAACCCAGATTCCTGGGTTTGGATCCTGACTCCAATGTTGTCTGAGTGATCTTCAACAAGGCAATTTCCTTAGAACTTATTTTCTTCATCTGTAAAATGAGAGGGTTGGGAGCAGAGCCAAGATGGCAGAATAAAAGCAGTGACTTCCTTGAGCTCTCCCCCAAACCCCTCCAAATACCTATAAAAAATGGCTTTAAACAAATTCTAGAGCAGCAGAAACCACAAAAAGACAGAGCGAAACAAAGTTCCAGCACAAGATAACCTGGATGTTTGATCAGAAAGGTATATCGCGCCAGACTGGGAGAGGAATGCAGTTTGGCGTGGACATGCAGGCCACAGCTAACCTGGAGCAGGCCTCTGAGGATTGAATTGCAGGCAGCTGTGGCAGTTTCCAGACTTCTCAACCCTTGAAGGTCAGAGACAACTTAGAAGGTCAGTGGGAAAAGTCTGTGTCTACGGTAGTAAGAGAGAAGCACGGTGGGGTTCCAGCTCCATTCCCGGAGCTCGACCTGGGGAGGCAGCTGCCTCCTGAGCTTCTCGCCCACAGACTGAGGGGCGATCAAGTGGTTGATCAGAGGGGTATTGGAGGGATCTCTCTGCTGTTGCAGGATTCTCTTGCTTTGCCTGTCCTTGGATCTGGGTCACAGTTCTGGGTGTAAGTCCTGGGGAGAGGAGGAACACTGGTAAGGTGAAGCTTGTAGTGGCTGTGGAGAGGAAATCCTCACAGTTCCAAGACAGAAAAGAGTGCTTGTGGTCACTCATAGACCAGAGCACAGGCCAGAAAAGGAATAAACACCTCGCCCTTGATCACAGCACCTTGGGGGAACTGAAAATTTACAGGTCCCTAGAAGTATCTCTGAACACAGCTGCACAAAACCCCTGAAGCTTGGGGACAGTACCTTCTCCACACTGGAAACAGACTCCTACCTTAACAATGAGTTTATAACACAAGTAATTGGCTGGGATCATGAGCAAGCAGCACAAAAAGAGTCAGACTATATTATCTTACTTTGGTGACAAAGAAGATCAAAACATACAACCAGAAGAATACAACAAAGCCAAAGCTCCTACATTCAAAGACTCCAAGAAAAATATGAATTGGTCCGAGGCCATGGAAGAGTTCAAAAAGGATTTTGAGAAGCAAGTAAGAGAAGTAGAGGAAAAATTGAGAATGATGCTACAGGAGACCCAAAAAAATACTGAAGAAAATAATACCTTAAAAAATAGCCTAACCCAAATGACAAAAGAGGTCCAAAAAGCCAATGAGAAGAATGCCCTAAAAAGCAAAATTGGTTAAATGGAAAAGGAAGTCCAAAAGCTTACTGAAGAAAATACTTCCTTAAAAATTAAAATGGAGAAATTGGAAGCTAGTGACAATTTGAGAAATCAAAGCACTGTAACACTAATCCAAAAGAATGAAAAATTAGAAAACAATGTGAAATATTTCATTGGAAAAACAACTGACCTGGAAAACAGATCCAGGAGAGAGAACTTAAAAATTATTGGACTATCTGAAAGCCATGATCAAAAAAAGAGCCTAGACATCATCTTTCAAGAAATTATCAAGGAAAACTGCCCTGATATTTTAGAACCAGAGGGCAAAATAGAAATGGAAAGAATCCACCAATCACCTCCTGAAAGAGATCCCCAAAGGAAAATTCCTAGGAATGTTGCAGCCAAATTCCAGAATTCCCAGGTCAAGGAGAAGATATTGCAAGCAATCAGAAGGAAACAATTCAAGTACTGTGGAAACACAACCATGATAACACAAGATTTAGCAGCTTCTACATTAAGGGTCCGGAGGGCATGGAATATGATATTCCAGAAGGCAAAGAAGTTAGGACTATAACCTAGAATCACCTACCCAGCAAAACTGAGTATAATCCTTCAGGGTAAAAAATGGTCATTCAATGAAATAGGGGACTTTCAAGCATTCCTGTGGAAAAGATCAGAGCTGAACATAAAATTTGACCTTCAAATACAAGACTCAAGTGAAACATGGAAGAGGTAAACAGGAAAGAGAAATCATAAGAGACTTATTAAGGTTGAACTGTTTACATTCCTGCAGGGAAAGATGATATTTGTAACTCATGAGTCCTTTGTCAGTATTAAGATAGTGGTAGGGGAAAAAAAATTATATGTATGTATAGATAGATAGATAGAGGGCACAGGGTGAGTTGAAGATGAAGGGGTGATATCTGAAAAATAAAATTAAGGGGTGAGACAGGATTATACTGGGAGAAGGAGAAAGGGAGAAGTAGAATGAGGTAAATTATCTCACATGAAACAGACAAGAAAAGGCTTTTACAGAGGAGAGGAAATGGAAGAAGGTGAGAGGGAATCAGTGAATCTTATTCCCATAGGATTTGGCTTTAGGAGGGAATAACCTACACAATGGGGTATGGAAATCTATCTTACCCTACACGAAAATGGGGGCAGGGAAGGGGACAAGAGAGCAGGGGGTTGATAGAGGGGAGGGCAGATTGGGGGAGCGGATAATCAAAAGCAAACACTTCTGAGGAGGGACAGGGACAAAAGACAGAATAGAATAAATGGGGGTAGGATAGGATGAAGGGAAATATACTTAGTTTTTCACAACAGGACTACTATGGAAATGTTTTGCATGACTACTCATCTATAACCTGTATTGAAATGCTTGCTTTTTCAATGAGGGTGGGTGGGAAGGGAGGAAGGGGGAAATTTGTAACCCAAAGTTTTAAAAACACATGTTAAAAATTAAAAATAAAAGAAAATCTAAAACAAATGAGAGGGTTGGACCAAATTCCATGTAGACACCCTTCCATTTTTATATTTATGATCCTATGATCTGAAAATACTCTGAATATGGTTGTTTATTGGCTGAGTCAGGTATCTGAGGCCTTTATTCTGGTTTATATCCTTGTTGCAAGATGTCTGCTGTCTCAAGCTCTGATCTTGTCTTTGGAAGGAGGTACTGGTGGAGCAAGGAGTTTTAGAGAGAATGCCTCCAACATCTATTGGCATCTTACCTGTCTCAACTGATTTCATATTACAACCCTCTGCACTTTTTGAAGAAGCTAGGTAGTACAGTGGGTAGAGTACCAGTCCGGGAGTCAGGAAGACTCATCTCCCTAAATTCAAATCTGTCCTCAGACACTTACTGTGTAATCCTGGGCAAGTCATTTAACCTATCTGACACAACTGAAAAAGGACTGAACAACAACAGAATGCACTTTCTATTATAATCAAACTGGTCAAGACTCTTTTTTTTCCTGAGCATGTGATTCATTATCTAGACCTTCATGTTTTTACCCATGTTGTCCCATACACTTCAAATGCATTTTCACCCTCTCTTCATCTATTGAATTCTCACCCATACTTTGAAACCCAACACAAAATTTACACCCATAATGTATCCTTCTCTGTTACCACAAACTTCCTGTATTCCCCTTTTTCTTTCAAAATTTTAATACACTTAACATGTATTATGGCATGTGCTGTTTTGTATTATCATTCTCGGCTGTCATTGGTTCCATGAGGACATGGACAATGTCGTATAAAAACTTGTGTCTCTCCCAGTAATCAACACATTGCTCTGAACATGTTAGACACCTAATAAATGTTTCTTGGGATGAGTCATTGTCGACGTTGTCATCATCATCATCATCATCATCTGTAACTTGGGAATAATCCTTACCATATCTGACTGGCTAGATGTGAGAATAAAATAAGGTAATCTATATGAAAGTAAACTATGATACTTTGTAGCAATATAACTATGAATTAGTACATAGTATTGCCAGGAAACTAGAGTTTATTAAGCACATAATATGTGGCAGATATTATGTGAAGCAGGGATGCAAATAAAGAAAAAAGACAATCCCTGCTCTCAAGGAGTTCACAGTCTAATGGGGGAGAAAACAGATCAATAATTATGTGCAAACAAGGTATATAGAGGAAGAGTCTGAGAAAATCAAGAGAAGAAATTCATTAGAATTAAGAGGAGACTAGGAAAAGCTTCCTATGTAAGGTGAGATTTTAGCTGTGACTTAAAGCCAGGGAAACCAGGAAGCAGATATGAGAAGGGAGAAAAGACCAGGATCAGAGAAAAGCTAGTGAAAATGCCTAGAGTCTGGAGATGAAGTGCCTTGTTCAAGGAACAGCAAGGAGGCCAGTGTCACTGGATCAAAGGATACAAGGTGGAAGGATACTAGTAATATGGAAGGAGTAATGTTATGGATAACTTTTTAAGACAGAGAATTTTATATTTGGTCCTAGAAGCAATAGAAAACCATTACAGTTGATTAAATAGGGGGAAGAATGACATAGTCACACTTGTGACTTTAGAAACATCAATTTGATTGGAATGGGGAAAGACTTGAGGCAGGGACATAGACCAGGCAACCTATTGCAATAATGTAAGATTGAGGTGATAAGGGCCTGTGATAGAGTGGTAGCAATATCAGAGTAGAGAAGGGGGCATATAGGAGAGATATTATGAAGGTAGAAATATGTCTTGGTGGTTGATTGGATGTGAGGGATAAGAGAGAGTAAGAGTCAAGAATGACACTATGATGTGTGTCTGAGTGATTAGGAGGATGTTGGGACCCTCTACAGTAACAGATAACAATTGTAGGCAATAATAACCAGAGGCTATAGAAGGGACAGAGGGATGTCATTAATTATTTGGAGTGGGGATAGACCAAAAGGTGAGGAAAAGTATAAATAGTGGGAGTAGAGCCAGAAAGGAGTTATTTCAACAGGTGGGGATTTAATAGAGCAGTTTGTTGGCCTTATTCACTGGCATTTGAGTTCTGGCCTCTTGAGCTGTCTGCTTTTTAAAATGCCACGGTGTCACATTCCAGGCTCAGCAGGGCACTAACCTTTTCCAACAGGAACACGTTCTGATGTTCAACATTTGCATTTCCAATAAACTGATCAGTCTGGCTCCCATCATGCCAGAGCAAATTATGATTTCTGACAACATTCTGAGGTCCCTCCCCATGGTTTAGACTTCCTATAACCCACATGCCTCTCCCTTTTGTGACTGACTTTTCCACCCTGAGACCTCTGTGGACCAGCCCCTGGGAAGATGTCTCTCTTCTGACACTTACTTCTCTTTCAGGGATCCGTGAAGAAATTTACAGAATCATAAAGTGTTAGAGCTGGAAGAGACCTGCAAATGTTAGATGTTATAGTTAGAATGGCCTTGAGAACAACAAAATATGTCAAAGCTGGGAGGGACATGGGAATATAGAATGTTAAAGCTGGGAGGAACCATATATTACAAAATATTAGACTGTATGATGTCTGATGGCATATAATGACTTATTACATGTGTTAGATATATATAATGTCAGAACTGGGAGGACCCTTGGAGAAAAACGTACTTATTGAATCATGGGATGTAGAGATGAAAAGGACATTAGAAGTAGCATTTTACAGATGCAGAAACTGAGGCCCAGAGAGATGAAATCACATCACACAATGAAGCAGCATAGACCTGTAACTAAAATTTTCATCTCTTTTTTTTGTTTGTTTGTTTGTTTTTTCTTTAGGCAATAGGGGTTAAGTGATTTGCCCAGGGTCACACAGCTAGTAAGCATCAAGTGTTTGGTCTGAGGTCGGATTTGAACTCAGGTCCTCCTGACTTCAGGGCCAGTGCTCTATCCACTGTGCCACCTAGCTGCCCCAGAATTTTTATCTCTTGATAGCCAACTCTTTTGTCCTCCAAACATCCCTATAATATATGGTTTACAGATATGGGGCAAAATCAGACCAAAAAAACCCCATAAAAAATAAAAGTAGTCCATAATGAATCAAATCCCAGGTCTAAGCAAAAATGTGGTCTGGACAAGGGCAGATTGGGGAAAAAAATCAATCAGGCTGAATGTAACCAGTATTTTCTAATGTGGGAAAAAGGGAAGTAGAAAGAGAAAACAGGAAATTCAGCTGTCAAGTTGTCCCAAATGTTCAATTTTAACTTTGTCTGCTGTCATTACTATGTTCCAGTCACATTCTATCCTGAGCACTGCATTGATAGCTAAGAAATATGATATGAATCAGAGGAAGGCCTCAAGCATATACAGTGGACATTTTATGAAAGGTTTATAGAAGGACATGGACAGGAAATCCTTCATAATTTTCCCTTTCCACATTGCCAGTCTTCTTATACCTTACTATACTTTACATCCTTCCAGTTACTCTTCGATGCAGTGTCACTAGCCTTCTGGTTGTTCCTCAAACAAGACTGGCTCTCTCAGCTCTGGGTATTTTCACTGGCTGTCCTCCATGCCTAGAATTCACTCCCTCATCATTTCTGCCCTGGCTTCCTTCAAGCCCCAGCTAAAATGCAACCTTCTACAAGAAGCCTTTTCTTATCTCCTACAATTCTGATGCCTTCCTCTGCTGATTATTTCTGATTTATCTTGGGTGTAGCTTTTTTGTACGCATCTGTGTGCATCTAGTCTCTGCTTTAGACTGTGAGCTCCTGGAAAGCTGGGGCAGTCTTTTGCCTTCCTTTCTTTGTATCTGCAGTTCCTGGCACATTGCTAGCATTTAATAAATGCTTCCCGACTGACCAGGATGAAAAGATATGTATGGATTATGATCTGCCTTAAAGAAGAGAGTACACACACCTAAGGGGATACAGATGTACTGAAGTAATGAAGACACTTCAAGACAACCAAATCTGTTGACCAGTTCTCACTCCTCCCCTACTCCCCCATCCCTCAGGCTCTCTCCCTGCCTCTAGCTTCTAGTACTTCCCCCCAAAAAAGTATCCTGAATTTATTTTGTACATACTTACTTATACACGTTGTTTTACACAGTAGAATATCAACTCCTTGAAAGCAGCATTGTTTCTGTTCTTTTCTTGCCTTGCCTTTCTATTCCCAGCACCTAACACATAATAGGTGCTTAACAAATGCTTATTGAATGAGCTGTTGGTCATACCTGATGGAAGTTGTGACTCCTGAAGATTCAGGCAAGTGGCCTGGAATGAGATGAACAATGTGAATAAAGATAGGGATTTACTAGGGATTTAGGGAGAACTGTTTGGCAGAAATAGAAAGCTAATATTGCAAAATTACAAAATCGCAGAATCTAAGAACTTAAAGGAACCTCAGAGGCCATCTAGATCAACCTGTACTTGAAAAGGGATCTTTTCTACAATATGTCTAAACAAGGTCACCCAGTGAGGATGAACCCACTGCTTCGTTCCACTTTTGGACAGATTTAATTGTTAGGGGATTTAGTTCATAGGGGGGAGAGAGAGACGGAAAGACAGAGACAGTGAGAGATAGAGACAGAAAGGAAGAGGACAAGAGAGTAAACAGAGGAAAGTGACAAGAGGAGAGTCAAGGATAACTCAAGGTTATAGCTTGTCAGTATCCAGCTCTTCTCCCCTCCCTGTCCTTTTCTAATTTCACATAGTTATATGGTTTTTTAATATTCCCTTGCCTTGTATTTTAAGCTTCAACTGTTCTGTCTCTGTCCATCACCTACACTGTCATTAGGGGTCTTATATAAAAGGGGCTGAGCTCCTCCATTATCAATGAGGAAATTGCAGGTTTAGATGTTCAGGTGTCACCCTCTGAGAATTCTGCTTCAGTGTTCTCTCTTCTCTCCTCTACCTCCTCCACAATAAGATGACCCCTTGGTTCCCCTCCTCCCCCATTTATCAGAGTAAATTTCAAGGTCCTCTGTGCTGGCTACAAGAAATGTCAAAAAGGTTCGTCAGGGGAGAGGGGTGGAGGTGGTTGATGGATGGAAGAACAAGGGGGACAGTGTACTAGGACTTTGGTGGTTGCAGCAATCCTACAGAGGCCCCTAAGGGTCCTGCCAAGCAAAAGACAAGGGCAACCAAGAGGAGTCAGCCAGGAGGAGGAGAAGGGTGGGATGATGGGTAGGGCATTGTCTGTCACCACCCCAGCCTGCTGAGTAGCTCTGCACAACTTGTAATTACCAGCTGACTCCCAATCCTTGGGAAAATTTAAAGTAGTAAGGATGTACTGATGTACTGAATCAAGCCAGTATTTCAGTTTACTTAAAATCTGGTGAAAGGTTATACTTTCCACAAGAGTCAGAATAATAGGATTTAAAACTAAGTGGGACATTAGAGATCATTTACTATACCCACTCTCCCATTTTATAGATTAGGAAAATGAGGCCCAGAAAGGGTAAAGTAATTGCCATAGTTACAATTGTAAAAATGAATTGGGAGTGAGTCATGCCAAATGACATTGCCATATAATCTACAGTTTTATGACCTTATTGGGCCCATCAATGTCATACCTTCACATAAATAGGCAGTTCCTCCCAGGCTACCAACCAGTAAAGTATCTGCCACTTTTTCAGTATTTAAAGGGGCCAGAATATTGGCAAGACACTCACTCATTAAGGCATGTACTTTGAATTATTTCTGTGATAATGGGGATGAAACAACCCCTCTCTCCCACTTCCCTCATTTTAAAGATTATATTAGGTCAGGATATGTCCATGGAATTGGAATTGTTTTCATCTGTCAAGGAAGAGTGCTGACCCATAAGCTATACAACAGCCTCCCTTTGTCTTTTAAAGACTATAGGCCTGTCCTACTATTTGCTGCTATGACCTGAGTTCTCATTTTTCTCCTCCACCCTAGCCAAAATATTATCACTGCATCTCAAAAAACACTTTAGGATTTCTTGCCTTAGCAACTATTCTTGGGGCTTTCTCCCAAGGTAGGAAGCCCTGCCTAAGCTAGCCATCTATCAAAATTCTTCTTTTCCTTCAATTATCAACCAACATTTCCATACTTATCCCCCATGATTCCTTGTTTCTATACTTTTTACATTTCCATCAAATGTGACCATTCTTCAAACCTATCCCTTGCCAAATTTGTATGGCCTATTTCTTTTTTTTTTCTTTCTTTCTTTTATTAATTTATTTTGATTTATCAACAATCACTTCCATATGCTTTTGAGTTTACAATTTTTCTCTCACTTCCTTCCCCAACAAGATGGCGCACAATCTGATATAGGCTATAAATGTGCATTCATATTAAACATATTTTCACATTAGTGATGTTGTAAGTAAGAATTAGAACCAATAGGAGGAACCACCAGAAAGAGGAAACAAAACTCAACAGAAGAGAAAAAAAAATAGCAAATAGTATGCTTCAATCTGCATTCAAATTCCATTGTTCTTTCTTTGGATGTGGATAGCATTTTCCATCATGAGGCCTTTGGAAATGTTTTGTCTGGCCTATTTCTAATTCCTTTGAAAAGAACAGACCCTCCCCCCTTTTTTCTGCATTTTGAAATACTTTCTATACTTCAAGGCCTAGTAAGACCAGCTCCTTCATGGAGCCTTTGCCAGACCCTCTGTCAGAAAGTAACTCTCTTCTTCTTTTTTTTTTTTAACAGTATGTTACCTTGTGTTTGTATTGATCACACTCTTCTTTTCATTATTGTTACTTCTGCATTTCTCTCCTTCCTCCCCCAAAGATGATCAGCATCTTGAATATAAAGATTTTGTGTTTTTCTTCCTCCCATTTTATTTCTGCCCTATATCATCTAGCATATGGGCTTTGCATGTAGGTGGTTGTTAATAAAAATTTTGTCAAACTGAATTGAAATGAGTTTAAATAAATTAAGTTTAATGCATTGAATTCTATTGTATTAATTTCATGTGCCTTGAATTTGCCTCAACTGACTTGAATTTGTTAGAATTTAATCAATTGATCTAAAAGCATTTAGTAAGTGTCTACTAAGTAACAGTCATTGTCCTAAGTGCTGAAGATAAAAAGATGACAATGAAATCTTTATTACTCTCAAAAAGCTTATGTTCTGGGGCAGCTAGCTGGCGAAGTGGATAGAGCACTGGCCCTGAAGTCAGGAGGACCTGAGTTCAAATTCGGCCTCAGACCAAACACTTGACACTTACTAGCTGTGTGACCCTGGGAAAGTCACTTAACCCCAATGGCCAAAATAAAAAAATAAATAAAATAAAAAAATAAAAGCTTATGTTCTTTGGTGGAAATTATGTTTGCAGAAATAAGTAAATACACACATAGATAGGTAACACACGTGCATATACACACACATATACATACACGTATATATAATTTCCTCACGTGGAACTTCCCTATACCATTAGAAAAGCAAATCCACTTATCCCTCTTTGTGTTGTGTGTAATATATTTATATCTAATATATATTTATTATATATAAATATATATTTTAATGTGTGAAAATGTATATATATATATATTACATGTGCATATAATCTATTATATACACACACAGAGTAAAGAGGGATAAGATATATTTACTTTATATAAATATGTGTATATATATATACATACATACATACATACAGATCAATAAAGGAGATCTGTTTTTTCCAATGGTATAGGGAACTCTTATATTAGGAAATATGTATATATGTGTATATATACATACGTACCTACATTTATGTATATACATACTTATCTGTGTGAATATTATTACCTTCTCTCAAAGAATATAAACTCCTTGAGAGCAAGAAAAGTTTCATTTTCAGATTTGTATCTTTGGCACTCAGGACAGTGACTTGTACATAGTAGGTACTTACTAAATGCTTTTAGTTTGCAAAATTCAAGTCAAGTGTATCAATTCACATGAAATTAAAAAAACAGAACTCACTGTATTAAATTCAAATTAGTTTATTTAAACTCATTTCCATTCAATTCATCAAAAGTTTTATTAATTGTATCCTATATGTAAAGTCCATGTGCTGCATTATGATGGGTGCAGATAAAATGGGGGGGGAGACAAAATATTTGTATTCAGGAAGATGATCATCTTCAAGGGAGAGACGGCTAAGATAGACAAAGGTAACAACAATGCAAACAAAGCAGGTGTGATTAATACACACAAGAGCTCACATATACTGGAGAAAGAGAGAGACAGACAGAGACAGAGACAGAGACAGAGAGACAGAGAGAGAGAGAGACGAGAGAGAGAGAGGGAGAGACTTAAATTCTGGCAGAGGAACTGAGGAAGTTTCCATGAAGGATCTAGCATTTGAACTGAATCTTGAAGGATGGATAGTATTTCAATGTGCAGAAATAGGGAGAGTCTATTCTAAGGAATAGGAAACAGGCTGCACAATGTTGGCAAGGGGTAGGTTTGGGAAATGGATAATGGTCCCATTGTATCATATGTGTGTATGTGTATAAAATACATACACACATACAAAGTATAGAGGGATAAGAAGTGGGTCCATTATTCTAATAGTATAGGGAAATCCCATATGAAGAAATTTCCTCTACCAGTACAGGTTGGTATCTTCTCTGCAACTTATAGTTTTAGACAGCTACTTAGCTTCCTTAAAGATAAAGTCATTTGTCTAGGCTCATAAATTCATTAAGTGTTAAGGCAGGACTTGAATCTAGCTCTTTGTCATTCTAAGGCCAATTTTCTCTTTGTCACCCCATATTATAATAACGAAGGAAATACAAGGTAAATTTGAGGGGAAGCACTAGCTCTTGCTAGGATAAAGAAAGTCCTCATGCAGGAGGAGTACGTTGAGAAGAACTACTAAGGATTCTGGGTAAGAGGGAGTATTCCCAGGTTATGAGGAATAGTTATAGAGATTGGAGGTAGGTCGCAGCTAGGTGGCACAGTGGATAGAGCACTGGCCCTGGAGTCAGGACCTGAGCTCAGATTCGGCCTCAGACACATAATACTCACTAGCTGTGTGACTCTGGGCAAGTCACTTAACCCCAATTGCCTTACCAAAAAAAAAAAAAAAAAAAGAGAGAGAGAAAGAGATTGGAGGTAGAATGTCATGAATTTTGAATAGCAAGTCAGCCAATTTGACTGCAATGGTAGTAAAGGGTGATAAACTTAGATTTGATTTTAATTCACTTGCATTAAATTGAATTGAATTGAATGGATATGACCTGACCTGAATTGAAATCAAGAATCTTTCTTAGGGGCTGGAGAACAAGAGAGGCGAGATGAAGTTTCTATCATCTCAAGCTGTTGTGGACAGATTGTTTTGTTTGTGAGCCACTTTTCTAAATGTTAGCCTTATCAACAATTGTGTCAAATAGCCTCATCTGAAAGGCCTCTCTGTGACACCTGGCCTATGGAGTCTTAATGTTAATTGGATGGTTTGTCTCCAGTTTTGAAGCACAAACTGTGATTAATGAAACAACAATTAACAAAGTGATCACAAAGTTATTTATTCTACTTTCTTTGCCTGTTCGTAGAGAAATCAACAAGGCCCGGTGGTGACATTGCCCTGATTCTTACATATGGAGATTGTCAGATCTGAAATTCTTTAAAAAAAGAACATCTTAGAGACAATCCTATTCTTCTCCTCCCTCAACCTCTCTCTCCCAATCTATTTATAGAGAAAAAATGCAAGCACAGAAAGATAAAATGACTTCTTAAAGATCACAGAGCTGGTCAGTAGACCAGTTAGGGCCAGAAGTAAATTTTTCTGACTCCCAGTTAGTTATATGCTCATTCTACCATGTCACACTATACGTAAGAGACCTTGTGTTTTTTGCTCAATTATTACAGGGCTTGAGGACAGACAAAGAACACAATTGTAATCTCTATCTTCAGTGCCCCCTTGACTCTTGGAAGTGTGTACAGTGAATGAGGAGTCAGAGAACCTGGGTTCAGATCCTGATTTCACCATTTCCATTTGGGTGACCTGGAACTCTCTGCTCTAAGAGCTACCAGCAAAAAGGAATTATAGAATTTGAGATAGAAATAACCTTAGCCACCATTTCATTTTATGAAATGAATTCCCAATGATAACATGTCCCACAAGTGGTCATCCAGCCTTTACTTGAAGACCTCCAAAGAGGTGGAGGGCAGAACATCATCTCTCCACTTTGGGACAATTCTAACTGTTAGGAAGTTGTTCCAGAAATACAGCTTAGACTTGCCCCCCTATTTTTTTTCGGAATTTCTATTCATTGGTCCTAGTTCAGCCCTTTGGGGCCATGCAGATCAAATCTAATCCCTTCTTCACATGATAGCCCTTCAAATAGTTGATGACAGCTATCATATTCCCCTGTGGATCTTTTTTTTTCTACATTATAAAAAACTCAATTTCTTCAACTTCTAGTCCTATAACACAGATTCAGAGTCCTTCACTATTTTGGTTGTCTTGCCTTGGACCCTGCCTACCTTATTAATGTCTTTCTTAAGTCAGAGAGCCCAGATCTGGATACAATTCTTCAAATGACATATGATGAGGACAAAAAAGAACCACAATTACTCAGAGAGAGGACAAACTGGAGCAGGAAGAAGTCAGTGAAAAATGTTAGCTAATGGGAGACATATATATGTGTGTGTGTATACACACATATACATATGTACACACATACATATATATGTGTGTATATATATGATATAAATTTCTAACAACCCCAAAATTAAGCAATATTGATATGACTGGGGACTAGCTACTAGGCAAAACATTCCCTGAGGCCCTCAGCTCTCCTCTCAAGCTCAGCACTAGGATCAGCTGCTGCAATCAGATCCCTGAGATAATATGGTAAATGTCAGAATCAAAGGATTTAGCTCTACTAGGTACTTGGTGAATAGGGATGCATTCAACTTAGGCAGATTAGACATTGTGGCCATTGATGACCCCTCATTGACCTAACTACATGGTTTATATGTTTCAGTATTATTCCATTCGGACAGTAGATGGTCCCTCTGACAAGCTATGGCATGATGGGCATGGTGTTGCCCAAAACAGCATCCCTGCTTCCCCTAGTGCTAATATAGCTGTAGGCAAAGTCATACCTGAGAGGAAGGGGAAGCTTACAGGCAGGACCTTCCATGTTCCTACACCCAATGTACCTGCTGGGGATCTGACCTGCCACCTGGAGAAACCCACCAAATTTTATGATATCAAGAAAATGGTGAAGCAAGTATCAGAGGGACCCTTGAAGGGTACCTTGAACTGCACAGAAAAACAGTTTACATCCTGTGACTATAACAGCAACACCTACTCTTCTACCTTTGATGTTGGTGCTGGTATTGCCTTCAATGACCATTTTGTGAAGCTCATTTCCTTACAATGAGTACCATTATAACAACCATGTAATAGACTTCATGGTCTACATGTCCTCCAAGGAATAAGATAGAAGACCATAGGTCTTCATCCCCGGCCAAAAAAAAAAAAAAAAAAAAAGAAGTACCACCACTGAGGAGCCCACATCCCTAACCTATGTTCCTCAATTGTGAATCCTATGCCCCATTCACAGTCTTGTCCCAAGACACCCCTGTAGTAGAGGAGAGAGGCATAGAGTACCATGTTGTGTATCAGCAATAAAGTCATCATATTCAGTGCAAAAAAAAAAAATCTCTCACCCATCCTCACATATAAATGTTGATTGCCCTTTTGTGATATCTCCTCTTTAAAGGTGACTTTCAATTATTTTTACATGATTTCACCTGAATGGATTGCTAAGTATGAGGGTCTCTTCAACCATTTTGGGAATCTCAGAGTATATTTCACATCCAGAACTAGCATAGGCAGCTAGGGTTTTAGTACAGTTGTTGACATTGATAAAAGTGCATTTCTTCCCCACTGAGGCTGCTCTATTCTCCTGGAAGAATCAGGCAAAAAACAATCAACCCCCCCATTCTCCAATAGTCACTCAGTCCCACCTGCCTTCTAGAGTATATTGTTAAACAGTCTGGGGACTTAATGATGCCTATAGAATACCTAGTCAATGGAGAGTGATAGGGTGGTTAGCTCCCAACTATACTCCATAGTAAACCCAATCAACAACAAAGCAGTATTAGAAAGGAAGGAAGAAGGTGCTGGTGCCATGGCTTTCTGCTCTGTCATGGTAAACCCAGTCCTTACCCACTCTGGGCTCTACTTTTTTCTGCTTGCCACCTTTTATTATACTTTCTGGTACCTTCTATTGTTAAACTCCTCTTAATCTTAGAACTTTCTCTCACATTCCTTCTATCTTCTAGTATCCATTGAAACCTGATTTCTCCTAAAGATGGTGTTTGTCTTGGCTGCCTATCTGGGCCTGGATGTTTCTTTTCTCATATCCCTTGACACATAGGGCCAGAAGCAGAATTATCATTCTATTCGTTCATCCATGCCCCTTTCAGATCCTCTGTCTTCCACCATTACTCAGCCAACATCTCTTCTCCTTTATTATTCACTCCACTCTGTGTAGATTTTTGTTGCTGTCATCTCTGGACCTACAGAACACTTTCTCTCCCTCTATATATAGTCATTACCCAGATCAGCATCTCCTTATCTGCCACCCCAATCCCTGCCCCTCTCAAACACCCTGGTCTTCAATTTCTCAAGTCCCTTATTATGTCTGCCTCCATTCCACCTTGACCATGCATGGGAATGGTCATCCTCTCAAATTCCCCATTCTCAACTACCCCTCTATTTGTTGTCACATATGTCAGAATTCCTAGTTGTGGTTCTGCCTGAATAACTGAGGCAAGAACAGAGCTCTCCTCTCTCCCTGGCCTGTCATTTAGGATGAATGGAATCATGAGCTGCATTTTTGCAACTCTGAGAAGGCCCTAATATTTTCATTAAGAGCCATTAGGAAAAGAGTATTCAAATGAACTATTATAATTTTGAACCCTTCAAAGAGAAATATATAGAGAGTTTCAAGCATAATGTCCACTACAATAATGGCTGCAAAGTAAGTGCTCATTAAATATTTGTTAACCTATTGGTACATAGATAGGGCTAGGCCTTAAAAACCTGGGCATCAGAACCATATGTCTGAAGATGTAGCCATAATGCCTGATGTCCACTGATTCTTGCACTCCAATGTAGAGCTACCTCTGATTGTCTTTCCCTTGATTTGGGGGAATGGAAAGGTGGAAGGGCTGTTTTGAATGGTCTCCAATCAAGCAAAAGTTTCAGTGAAGATTTACTTGACTGCTTGACAGTAATCCCCAGCAGTCTGCCTGTCAATAAAAACAATCAGTGTTTAGGACTGTTATGAAATTGTATCTCACTCAACAGGTGTCACCACAATTCAAAGCTCCTACATCCAAAGCCTCCAAGAAAACTATGAATCAGTCCCAGGCCATGGAAGACCTCAAAAAGGATTTTGAGAAGCAAGTAAGAGAAATAGGGGAAAAACTGAGAGTGATGCAAGAAAATCATGAAAAACAAGTCAACAGCTTGCTAAAAGAGACCCAAAAAAATACTGAAGAAAACAAAACCTTAAAAAATAGCCTAACCCAAATGGCAAAAAAGGTCCAAAAAGTCAATGAGGAGAAGAAAAGCAAAATTGGTCAGATGGTAAAGGAAGTCCAAAAGCTCACTGAAGAAGACACCTCCTTAAAAATTAGAATAGAGCAAATGGAAGCTAGTGACTTTATGAGAA
Organism: Vombatus ursinus; assembly: GCF_900497805.2. Classification (NCBI taxonomy): domain Eukaryota; kingdom Metazoa; phylum Chordata; class Mammalia; order Diprotodontia; family Vombatidae; genus Vombatus; species Vombatus ursinus. The sequence continues at coordinate 5,579,271 of NW_020954564.1, read as the reverse complement.
ATCAAGACATTGTAAAACAATCCAAAAGAATGAAAAAATAGAAGACATATCTCATTGAATATCTCATTGAAATATCTCATTGGAAAAACAGCTGACCTGGAAAATAAATCCAGAAGAGATAATTTTAAAAATTATTGGACTATCTGAAAGCCATGATCAAAAAAAAGAACCTAGACATCATCTTTCAAGAAATTATCAAGGAAAACTGCCCTGATATTCTAGAACCAGAGGGCAAAATAGAAATTGAAAGAATCCCCCGATTGCCTTCTGAAAGAGATTCCCAAAGGAAAATTCCTATGAATATTGTAGCCAAATTCCAGAGTTTCCAGGTCAAGAAGAAAATATTGCAAGCAGCCAGAAAGAAACAATTCAAGTATTATGGAAACACAATCAGGATAACACAAAATTTAGCAGCTTCTACATTAAGGGACCAGAGGGCTTGGAATATGATATTTTGAAGGTCAAAAAAGCTAGGATTAAAACCAAGAATTCACTCACTGAGCAAAACTGAGTATAATCCTTCAGGAGAAAAATTGATATTCAGTGAAATAGAGGACTTTCAAGCATTCTCAATGAAAAGACCAGAGCTGAATCGAAAATTTGACTTTCAAATACAAGACTCAAGAGAAGTATGAAGAGGTAAACAGGAAAGAGAAATCATAAGGGACTTATTAAGGTTGAAGTGTTTACATTCCTACATGGAAAGATAGTATTTGTAATTCATTAGATCTTTGTGATATTAGGGTAGCTCGAGGGAAAAACTTATATGTATATGTAGATAGATAGATAGATAGAGGGCACAGGGTGAATTGAAGATGAAGGGGTGATATCTGGAGAATAAAATTAAGGGATGAGAGAGGATTATACTGGGAAAAAAGAGAAAGGGAGAGGTAGAATGGAGTAAATTATCTCACATAAAACAGCCAAGAAAAGGCTTTTACAGTGGAGAGGAAGTAGGGGAATGTGAGAGGGAATGAGTGAATCTTATTCTCATCAGATTTGGCTTAAGGAGGGAATAACATGCACCCTCAATTGGGTATGGTAATCTATCTTACCCTACAGGAGAATAGAGAGGAAAGGGATAAGAGAGTAGGGCAATGATAGAGCGCAGGGCAGATTGGGGAGGGGGTAATCAGAAGCAAATACTTCTAAAGAGGAACAGGGTCAAAAGAGATAGTAGAATGAATAGGGAGCAGGATAGGATGAAGAGAAATAAACTTAGTTTGTCACAACATGACTACTATGGAAGTGTTTTGCATGACTACACATGTATAACCTGTATCAAGTTGCTTGCCTTCTCAATGAGGGTGGGTGGAGAGGGAGGAAGGGAGAAAATTTGGAACCCAAAGTTTTAAAAGCAAATGTTAAAAATTGTTTTCACATGTAACTGGGAAACAAGATATAGGCAATAGGGTATAGAAATCTATCCTGCCCTATAGGAAAAAAGAAGGGGAAGAGGATAAGAGAAGGGGGGGGAGAGATAGACGGGAGGGCAGATTAGGGGAAGGTATATTCAGAATGCATGCCATCTTGGGGTGGGGGAGGGACAAGATGGGGAGAAAATTTGAAACTCAAAATCTTGTGGAAGTGAATGTTGAAAACTAAAAATAAATAAATTAATAGAAAAAAAAACAATAACTCCAAATAGCTTAATTAAGAATCTGAAATTTCAAAAAGTAACAGTGAAATAATTTTAGCTGAAATTTCATTTAAATATAGACGAAAATTGGAACTTCATGGCTTCTTAAAATACAAAAAGTATTACAATGCATGGTCAGATAGAATGACCTAACAACTTCCTTACCAATCCATTTTTTTTTCTTTCTCACAATACAATTCTTAATCTAAAAACATCTGGATTATAAGAGAAATTGTTTTTCTTTTTTTAATTAAAAAATAAAAAAATGAAAAAAAAACATTCAGAATGTTGATCTGTTAAAATCCACCCCTACTGGAGCAGCCTCTCCTCTTTTCTGATCATGCATTTCCTTGTTGATATATTTTATATCACTTTATATCACTTCTTTCATACAAATCACATTTGTTATGAAACCATACAAGTCAACCATTACCCACTAAGGAGTTTTCTGACGCCCTTTGCCTTCCCTACAATATTGCTTCTTTGGAAATTATGGCGCTCCATGATTCATTTCAGCACTGTTCTCAATCGGTGAAGGTGGCCCTGGGTTATATGTCAATGGCCACAATTTCTGGTAGGCACTAACAGACTCAAAAGAGTTCTGAATATACTTCCTGGGACAGACTACCTTTTGTCCAGGACCAACCTAGCCAAAAATAGAGAGCATCAGTACCTGTAAATTAGCCCTCAGGAGATAAATCCTTCAGCCATTAAAGCCCCCCTCCATTCACAGTCAATATTTAACAGATGTTGGTTTAATCAAATTGAATTGCAGCAGGTTGAGGGCTAGATTTGCTGGATTTTACTTGATATTGTTGATTATTACCTGTGTGGTCTTGGATGAGCTATTTAACCCCTCTAAATCTCAGTTTGATCATTTACAAAATGAGAAAATTGTACTCTGCACATGCTCATAAAGGTGGGGCTTTTATATGAGAGAGAGAGAGAGAGAGAGAGAGAGAGAGAGAGAGAGAGATTGGTAGGTAGACACTCATTCTACACATTTATATCCCCAGCGGCTAACACTGAGCTTTGCATTAACTAAGTGCTTACCAAATGGCTGTAGATTGATTTATTGATTCTTAACGCCCCTTACCCCTCTGAGGTTCCATGATTCTGATTTAGTAACTTGCATTCAGGAAGGAGGATACCCCTGAGTGCATGATTGTCCCTAGATCCCTCACTGGTATAGGTCTATCCTGCTCTGTATGGCAACACTAGTCCACTTCCTTGCCTAGGATAAGTTCAATGATTGGAGAGCCACTCACTGATGCCTGTTCCTGGCTGCTGTCACCTACTTTGGAGACATTGTTCAGGAGAACTGCCGACAAGCCGTGACTATGCTGAGTATTGTAAAGGTTTAAACTCTGTGACTGACAAGGGCTCGACAGGGTGGGGAATAGCACTCAGCCTTCACAACTGACAGTGTGTTTTCACCCAGAGAAACAATGTCAGCTGTTGGCGGAGCAGATTTGATTAGCCCTGGAGACAGCTTGTACAAGCTAGACATGCTTCCTATTCCCCCTTCCCTTTTCCACCTTTTCTTGTGCTCCTCACCATCTCTTAAACACACAGATACCCCAATATATGTGACCATGAGCACAGAATAGGAAAAATATGGCTATAGAAAAAATAATAATGTTAACTTTTTTTATATAATGCTTTAAGGGTTATAGAGAGTTTTCCTGGAAAGAATATATGAATTAGATAATAGAGGCTTTACTAAATTCAAAGCTTAACTTATTGTTTTAATGCCATAAACATAATAGATGGCAGAGTGAGGATTTGAATCCAGTTCCACTGACTCCTGCCCCATGCCATTAGGGTTATCAGGATGCTATAGCAACAAGCCATCAGCTCTAGTTTGTATAATAATGAACCAGGCCAGGCACTTTGAACCTAGCATGTTGGGGCCATGAGGAGAGGGTCTACGTTATAAGCTGGATCTTTCTTGCCAGTGAGGTTCTATGTTCTCTGGTATAACTGGACCTTAGCTAGAAAGGTGAAGTTAGAATAGTCAAACTGGAAGGGTCAAGATGCAATGAAAGCAGTGTGTGTTTGGGTACTAATGAATGTGTTGATTCACTATTTTCCATGGAACAGTGAATTGTTTTAATATTATTGCCACCTTCTTTTCAAAAGATTTCCACCTTTATGATATCATTTGAGACTCTTAATGACTCGATGAAGTAGGCTGAACAGGTATCATTATCCTCATTTGGCAGATGAGATTAAGCCCATTGTCAAGTAGCAAATTAGCCCAGAGATGGAACTAGAATCTGGGTCTCAATTCTGAACTAGTAGAATTTCCTCCCTTCCTTCCTCCCTTCTTTTCTCCCTTCCTCCATTCCTTCCTCCCCTCCTCCCTTCCTTCCTTCTTTCCTTCCTCTTCCCCCTTTCTTCTTTCCTACCTGCCTGTCTTCCACCTTTCTTCCTCTCTCTTCTCTGCCATTCTCCTTTACTCTCTAGCAGCAACTGCTTCCTTTTCTCAGTTTCTTACTGATATCATTTCTAGTCTTTGTGACTCTTCAACTACAAAATTTTGGACTAAGTGATTACTGATGTCCCTTCTCTCTCTAAAATGCTATGATTGGCTTTCTTCTTCTCACTTCTGTCCTGCCCTCCTTTTCTCTTCTCCCTTCTTCCCTCCTTCTACCTCTCTATTACTGGTGCTAATATTTTTGTTTTTTAGGGCAATTATGATGGATATATTTCTTCCTCCAAAATTCTCAAGAAGAAAAGACAAGTGTTGAAGGAATTAGTCCATTCTTCCCACCTTGACAATCCATATCACTGCACAGATGAGATCCTTGTTTGGATGAGATTTCTGTTTGGTTGAGATCCCTGTTTTGTTTATTTTTTTCCCTCAAGGTCATCTTGAACCTATTGCAGCTGACTGTGCCCAACATGGCACTTTGACTCTTACTTCAGCCTCCTTCAGAAGAAGAAGACCGCATCTCCTCAACCTAACTGACCCAGGCTTAGGCATTAGGCAGTTGCAAAGGAAGGTGGGATTTTTTGGGCCTTGATGTCTGGACATGTCAATATATTCACTGGCAATCATCATTTACTTTCCTGGGAAGCCCTCATGAGTGAATCCAGGGCTAAGGTCTCTTTTACAGAGTGGGCAAAGGTACTGGCCCCAAGGGTCACAGGGCAAGTCACATAGGCGTGCCTGCCATCCATCATCTTGCATCGTAAGAGGCTTCTCCCTTTCCACTCTCTTTCAAACAGTGTCACTGCATGGAATCAGATAGAACAAAGACTCACATTTCCATAGCAACTAACATTATCTTTTTAATCTCAAAGCAACTTTACAGGCAGGTATGAGCCTGGGATTATTTTAAACCAGAAGGTTAAAAAAAAAGTCAATAGTTACAGTGGTCCTTTATTTCAATGCAAGGGGTCCTACCTACACAGGGTAGGAAGATCCTCAACAAAAGCCATCACTAGATTACAGGAAATCTGAACCTTAAGGACCCCTTTTTCTGCTGGGCAAAGAAATGACAGGTGAGAAAGAATGTAGCACCTGCCATATGCTGCTGGAAATAACCCACATCTTATCTACGGTCATGTGATGTAATTCACAGTATACAGGACTGGAGCCAATTGGCCTGTTATTTGAAGTAATCTATAGAATTATAACATCATGGAATCTCAGAATTGAAAGTTATTTCTGCATTTTCTTTTCTTTTTCCTGTACCTAGCATAATGCTTTTCACATATTATTTTTAATAAAGGTTGAATTTATTCTTGAATGAATGAATGTATAAATGAATGAATGGCTTTAAAGGTCCAATTCCAAATGATGACAATAATCCTCCCCCTTTCTTCTCACTCCCACCAAGAATCCCTGAAAGGTGGTTGCTTAGCCTCTGCTTGCATGTGTCTTTACATCCCAGTTTCCTAACCTATAGAATTAAGGGGTCAAACTATATAATCTTTAAAGTCCTTTATAGCTCTAAATCCTGTGACTCTATTATACACTGAAATGGAACTCACCACCTTACAAAATATCTAGAGCTGTTAGGAAGTTACTATTATTATTATTATTATTTGTCTTATCCTGAGCCAAGTTCTGCCTGCCCATAATAAGAGGAAGTATATCCATTGGTGCTAGTTTTATCCTCTAGAGCCACACAGATTACCTATACCTTTAGATGCAGCTGGTTGAATAGTGGTTAGAATGCTGGGCCTAGAGTTAAAAAGACCCAAATTCAAGTTCAGCCTTAGACGCTTACTAGCTGTATGACCCTGGACAAATTGCTTAACCTCTGTTGCTTCAGTTTCCCCAATTGTAAAATGTGGATAATAGTAAGACTATGTCATAGAATTGTTGTGAGGATCCAATGATATAGTATTTGCAAAAAAGCACTTAACATGGTGCCTGGCACCTAGTAGGCACTATATAAATGCTTTTTTTCCTTTCCCTTCCTCCCTCTTTTATAAGCAAGTCATTCAGATATAAATAAGTCACTATACCTTCATCTGCTGATCTCTAACTGGTATAGAAAGATGAATTTATAGAGGAAGGGAGAATGTAGACATAATAGTTAGTCAGACCTCAGGGAAAAGCAGTTTCCACACCTGGGCTTTGTTCAGCTGATGTTCCCAAAGAAGAACATTCACCGGCATCGTTACAATTGCAGTCATTATGGTTATGACATACAATTCTGAATTGCATTGGATACAATGCAAACTGCACATATTTATTCCGTTCAGGTAAATACTAAAATGGGGATGATTTTGTTCATTTGGGATTCCTAGGCTAGATATCCAGAAAGATGCTGTTGGAAATAAAGTGTCTTTTCTTTTGTTTTGTTTTTTGTTTGTTTTGTTTTGTTTTTTGTTTTTTTGTTTTTGTTTTTTTTGTTTTATCATAGGAAGGAGCTCTGGGCTTTTGTCCTATACTGCTCCAATGGGCAATGACAGCCCTTGGCAAAGTGGTTAAGCAGGTATACTGTGGAATTTTAGGGCTGGTAGAGACTTTAGGATGCTAGAAAATAGCACATCAGAATAAGAAGGTACATTAAAACCAAGACTTAGAAACAGAAGCAACTTGGAAATCAGAATTTCAGGAAGGGAAGAGACAAGAGAAAACAGAATCTTAGACTCTAAAACACTAAATGTTAGAGGTGGAAAGAATCATAGAAGTCATCTCATGTAACCATTTGATTTTACAGGGAAACTGTCTCTGAGAAGTGATTTGCTGATAGTCAAAAAGCTACTTAACGGTGCAGCAAAGGCTTTAGCTCTCATATTCTGACTCTACTTGAATGTGTGTGTGTGTGTGTGTGTGTGTGTGTGTGTGAGAGAGAGAGAGAGAGTTTTTTTAATACTTTTTTAAACAGTTATTTCATGCCCCTCCAGAGCCTTCCTATTTAACAAAAAAATACAGTTAAAGAAATCATACAAACCAATGTTCTTTATACAATATCAGGTTATCCAAGTATCTCCTTGCTTATATCTAGGGTCAAAAGCATGGCACACTTCCCATATAGCCTCCACTTCCTTCTCACTTCTGCCTCAGAAATTCCCTCCTACAACAAAGAAAGCTCATGCAGCACCCTCTATAGGAAGCTTTTCCTGATCTCCTCAAATGCTGGCTCCTTCCCTCTCTAACTACCTTGTACTTATTTTATATTCATTCAATACATACTTATATATGTTTGTGCTGATTCCCCTATAGAAAGTAAATTCCTCAAGAGCAGAGATAATTTTACCTTTGTATCCCCAGCACCTAGCACTGTGCCTAAATAAATACTTGTTGAATGTTGGTAGTTGCTGAATTTCTCATTTTAAAATTCTCATAGCCTTGTACCATCATTCTTTGAACTATAATTTTTACAATTCAAATTCACCCAAGGTCACCCAGCTAGTATAAATTTAACCCAATTTGGGAAGTTGATTGTTAGAGAAAGAGAGAAAGAAAAGTAGAAGGGAAAGAAGAAAGGAAGAAAGAAATGAAGGAAGGAAGGAAGGAGGGAAGAAAAAAGAAAGAAATGAAGGAAGGAATGAAGGAAAGAAGGAAGGAAGAAAGAAATGACAGAAGGAAGGAAGAAGGAAGAAAAAAGAAAGGAAGAAAGAAACAAAGAAACAAAGAAAGAAACAAAGAAAGAAGAAAAAAGAAAGGAAGAAAGGAAGAAAGAAGAGGGAAAAGGAAGAAAGAAAGAAAGAAGAGGGAGAAGGAAGAAAGAAAGAAAGAAAGAAAGAAAGAAAGAAAGAAAGAAAGAAAGAAAGAAAGAAAGAAAGAAAGAAAGGAAAAGAAAAGAAAACTAATGCCTTTATAACAACATAGTCCAGTGAAACAAATTCCCACTGTGGCCGTGTCTAAAAATATATTTCTCATTCTGCATTTTAAGTCTGCCACCTTTCTGGCAGAAGGTGGATAGCATATTTCATCTTCTATTTTCTGAACTTATGATTTAACATTGCATCAGAGTTTTAAAGTCTTCAAAATAATTTTTCCTTATATTGTTTTCATTGTACAGATTGTTCTACTAGTTCTGCTCACTTCACTTTTTATGAATTCATAAAGGTCTTCTCAGTTTGCTGTGAAACTGTCCATTTTAACATTTATTTTGGCAAACATATACTCTAATTTGGTTAGCCATTCCCTAATGGATGGACATTACCATAGTTTCCTGTTTTGTTTTGTTTTGTTTTGGCTTCTAAGAAACAAGGTGCCATAAATATGTTTTTATATATGGGTCCTTTTCCACTTTTTTTGTTCTCTTTGGTATGTAGACTTAATAATGGTATTACTGGGTCAGACAGTGTAAAGTATTTAGTGCATTGTTACGGTAATATTTCTAAATTGCTTTCTAAAATGGTAACCAATTCACAACTCTTCCAAAAGTACATCTGCATTCCTGTTTTCCCACAGCCTCTACATTTACATTTTTTCTTTAGTCATTTTCAGCAATCTGATGAATATGAGGATAAACGTCAAAGTTGCTTTCATTTTTATTTTTCTCTTTATAAGTAAGTTAGAGTGTTTCTCATATGGTTGGTGACAGATTGGATTTCTTCTTTTGAAAAACTGCCTGTTCATATACTTTTGACTGTTTATCTATTGGTTAATTAAATTTGCATCAGTTCTAGATTTATCTTGGATACGCAAACTATCAGAAAAATTTGCTACTATATTTTCCCTAATTACCTATTTCTCTTCTGCCTTTAAATGCATTTGTTTTATTTGTACAAAAAAAAAGCCTTTTAATCTTATGTAATCAAAATTGTTCATTATCTTTTAGCGTCATCTCCATTGCTTGATGGGTCATGAACTCTTAGCCTATCCATGGATCTGAAAATTAATTTTCTCCCCTGCTCCTATAATTTGTTTATGATATAATTGTGAGAGTCAGGTAAAGGTTATATTTCCACAGAGAAAGAAAATAATTCAGAGATTTAAAGAACTATTCCAGGAAGTAGTACACTGTAGGTGGGCGAGGGCTTAACAGATAAGAAGTAAATTGTTGGCTCTAAAAAGACTCCAAATTCAAGATAAGGGTCTGGCCAGCTCAGACCAGTTAGAGTCAACCTGAGGACACCTGAAAAATGTTAGTGCGCCTGCTTAATTAATTTCATTACTATTATCTGACACACACCGCATAAAATTAGAGCCTCATTAAGGAGTCGTGGGATGTATGACCAAGGGAAGGGAAACATACTTGAGCACATCAAAGGGAAACATGTAAGGAGGGGTGTAACCTGGGAATGGATGGACCAATCAGAGCCTGGGAGGTTTCACCCGGAATTTGAATGTATAAAAGCATGCTTGTCCTTGCACTCAGTGCCCATCTCTCCCTAAGAGGGGTGGAACCCACTTCTGGCCAGAAACATCTAATCCTCTGAACTTTCTGAATAATAAACTTCTTGATACTAAATTTTAGGTGTCAAACGTATTTCTAACAATAATTTTTTCTAAGTTGTATATCTATTTGGAATGTATCTTTGACAAAAACTGCTGGAATATTTGGAATGCAGTTCATTCTGCATTCTACTTTGGCTCATCTTTTCATCCTATACATGCCAAGGATTTTTTTTATCCTGTATGCTGTCTGAGGATATAATCATGTCTAACTTGCTCTGAACAGCACTTAACATAATGCTGTGAGTGAATAGATTTATTTTTCCTTCATTTTTGTAGCTTTTGTTTCTGTAAATATTTATGAATTATTATTTCTTTTTTAACCATCTTACTTCCCAAAGACTTCCACTCTTATTCTGAATATAATCTTCTCCCAAAAAATAATTACAATTAAACAAAGCAAATTAATTTGTTGACTATGTCTAAAAACATATACTTCATTCTACACCTAATGTCCATCAACTGTTGACTGATAGGCAGTATGCTTGTTTCCTTTCAAAAGTAACCTCAAACTCTTACCCATATGTCTCTGATTTGTGAGCATTCACCTTAACTTGATGAATTCTGGACTAATTACCTAATCAACCTCATGTAATACCGTAGTTTGTATACAACAGTAGCCACTTTCCCCACATTCTCTCCTTCAAACTCTTGCTCTGAGATCAATGCCTGTATGTGTTATCTTCCCCTACTAAAATGTAATGTATGCTCCTTTGGAACAAGGACTCTATCAATTGCTTGTATTTGTGCCCAAGGGTTAGCATTTTGTCTGCCACATATATAGCAAGTGCTTAATATTTTCATTCTTCTGTTAAATTCATTCATTCACTTGAACTCATCATTATATTCCCTGAAATCAAAATTGGTCACTCTATTCTCAAAGTTCTAAAGTATTTGAAATTTGTGGTAATTATATAAATTTTGTTATTTCTGCTTGCATCACTCTGCATCTAATTATATGTCTTCCTAATTTTCCCTGAAGTATTCATTTATCATTTTTTAATGGTGGAGCAATATTACATAACATTGATACACCAAAATTTGTTTGGCCATTCCTCCAGTGATTGAATACCTACTTTCCTTCTAGTTCTTTTCTATTACAAATATTTCAGCTATAAATATTTTCTTTTTACCTTTTTTTCTGTCTTAGACTTTGTTGGATTATATGTGTAGTAGTCTTTATCCTTTAGTCAAAGTGAATGTAATTTACTTGCTTTTTAAGAACAATATTGGATTGAATTTATTATACCTAATAGAACTCCAAATTGTTTCTAGGACAGTTATATCAGTTTACAGCTCCTCCAACAGTGTATTTATTTGTGTTGCTGCCTCTCCCATGGGTTATCCAGTCTTTATCATTTCTAAATGAATGTGAGGTGAAACTTTGTTTTATTGTTTTATTTGCATTTCTCTTGATATTACGTTTGGAAAATTCATATTGCTGATAAGGCTAGTTTGATCTTTTGAAAGCTAAAAACAGCAATGTTGGGGCAACTAGGTGGCACAGTGGATAGGGCACTGGCCCTGTAGTCAGGAAGACCTGAGTTCAAATCCAGCCTCAGACACATAAATTTCCTAGCTGTGTGACTATGGCAAGCCACTTAACTCCAATTGCCTCACAAAACAAACAAACAAACAAACAAACAAACAAACAAAACAGCAATGTGTATGTTAAAATCCTCAAGAATAGTACAGTAGAATGAGGGGAAAGGTAGTCCATGAACAAGAAGCTGAACACATCAAGGAAGAAGAGAGATTGTCCTTCAGGTCAATAGATAATGATTCTTAAGATCTAGATTGAATGATATTGGTAAAGTATAAACTTCAAAGGATAAGAGGTTGATTAATGTAGGTGGCTGTTGTTGTTTGTCCTTCATTCTTGAAGAGGACCAATGATGTCTTGACTTGCAAATGAATTGAATTTAAGTGAGGCAGGACTGTGCAAAGTCATCAGCCTCACTCTCTCTTCCAAAGGCATATGGGTCCAGTGGCAAGACAAAAGTTAGGATGGCTGGAGATGACCACAGATGCAGTGGGAAACCTTGGCCTTTTTAAGAAAGTCTTTCCCAGATCTCAGCTTTTCTGAGGCAACACCCATTCAGTGATTTAAGTCGAGGTAAGAAATGAGGCAGGGGTACGGAGCGGGGGGGAGCCAAGATGGTGGAGTAAAAGGAGTGACTTCCTTGAGCTCTGCCTGAAACCTCTCTAAATACCTGTAAAAATGACTCTCAACAAATTCTAGAGCAGCAGAACCCACAAAAAAGACAGAGTGAAACAGATTTCCAGCCCAAGACAGCCTGGAAGGTCAGCAGGAAAAGTCTGTTGCACCAGTCTGAGAGAGGAGCACAGTCTAGCATAAAATACTCCAGCACAGACTGGGCCCCAGCAAACCCAGAGCAGGTCTCAGAGTACTGAATCAGTGGCAGCTGTGTAGGTTTCCAGATCTCTAAACCCACAAACACCAAAGACAGCTTAAAAGGTCAGTAGGAAAGGTCTCTGATTGTGGTCAGAGAGAAGTTTAGTCCCAGCCCCAGTCCTAGTACAACCCTGCGGTGGTGGCTGCTTCTGGATCTCTAGACCCACAGACTGAGGGGGAATCAAGTGGCTAATCAGAGGGAGATTGCAGGGATCTCTTTGCTGGTGCTAAGGCAGTATTCTCTTGTTTTGCCCTTGCTTGGATCTGGGTCGCAGTCCTGGATGGAGGTCCTGGGACAAGGAAGAGCATTGACGTGGTGGAGCTTGTAGTGGCAGTAGAGAGGGAATCCTCCTTACAGTTCCAAGGCAGAAAAGAGTACTTGTGGTCACTCATAAACCAGAGCACAGAACAGGAAAGGAGTAAACACTTCTCCTTTGATCATACCACCTCGGAAAAATTGAAAATTTACAGGTCACTAGAAGTATATCTGAAAACAGCTGCACAAAACCCCTGAACCTTGGAACAGTACACCTTCCATACTAGAAGCAGAGCTCTACCTTAACAAAGAGTTAAAAAGTCAAGTAAATGGCTGGGAATATGAGCAAACTGTGCAAAAAAAAAAAGTCAGACCACAGAATCTTACTTTGTTGACAAAGAAGATTGAAGCATACAACCAGAAGAAGACAACAAAGTCAAAGCTCCTACACAAAAGCCTCCAAGAAAAGTACTAATCAGTCCCAGGCCATGGAAGAGCTCAAAAAGGATTTTGAGAAGCAAGTAAGAGAAGTAGAGGAACGACTGAGAGTGATGCAAAAAAATCATGAAAAATGAGTCAACAGCTTGCTAAAGAAGACCCAAAAAAATGCTGAAGAAATTAATACAACATGACTATTATGGAAGTGTTTTGCATTACTACACATGTATAACCTGTATCTAGTTGCTTGCCTTCTCAATGAGGTTGGGTGGAGAGGGAGGAAGGGAGAAAATTTGAAACCCAAAGCTTTAAAAACGAAAGTTAAAAATTATTTTTGCTTTTTTGGTTCCTGGTTTCCAAGATGACCAAGAAGGAGGAACAACGGGCATGCCAAGAAGGGCCTCGGCCACATGCAACCTGTTCGCAGCCACGTGCAGGCCATCCATGGCCACATGCAGCCCATCCGTGGCCACATGCAGCCCATCCACTGCACCAACTGCTCCCACTGTGTGCTCAAGGACAAGACCATCAAGAAGTCATCCACAACATCGTGGAAGACACGGCTATCAGGGACATCTCCACAGCCAGCATCTTTGACTCCTGTGTGCTGCCCAAACTGTATGTGAATCTGCATTACTGTGTGAGCTGCATGATCCACAGCAAGGTAGTGAGGAATTGGTCCCATGAGGCACAAAAGGATTGAACACCCCCTACCCCACTTCAGACCCGCTGGTGCCATCCCCAACCCTCTCCAAAGCCCATGTAAAGAGCTATCTGCCCATCAACATTCCTGAACTGATCAGAGGATAATAAAATGGTTGGTCTACCTCAAAAAAAAATGTTTTCACATGAAATTAGGAAATAAGATATACAGGCAATGGGGTATAGAAATCTATCCTTCAGGATAAGAGAAGTGGGGAAGGGAGACAGAAGGGAGGGAAGATTAGGGGAATGGGTATTCAGAATGCATACCATCTTGGGGTGGGTGGAGGGACAAGATGTGGAGAAAATTTGGAACTCAAAATATTATGGAAGTGAATGTTAAAAACTAAAAATAAATTAATTAATATAAATAACAACCTGTAAAAAAAAAATAGACTAACCCAAATGGCAAAAGACGTCCAAAAAGCCAATGAGAAAAAAAAATGGCTTAAAAAGCAGAATTGACCAAATGGAAAAGGAGGCACAAAAGCTCACTGAAAAAAAAAAAAAGAATTCCTTAAAAATTAAAATGGAACAAATTGAAGGTAGTGACTCTATGGGAAATCAAGAAATTATAAAACAATACCAAAAGAATGGAAAAATAGAAGGCAATGTGAAATATCTCATTGGAAAAACAACTGACCTAGAAAATAGATGCAGGAGAGATAATTTAAAAATTACTGGACTAACTGAAAGCCATGATAAAAAAAAAAGAGCCTAGAAATCATCTTTCAAGAAATTATCAAGGAAAATTGTCCTGATATTCTAGAACCAGAGGGTAAAATAGAAACTTGAAAGAATCCACCAATCATCTCCTGAAAGAGATGTCAAAAGGAAAGCTCCTAGGAATATTATAGCCAAATTCCATTGTTCCCAGGTCAGGGAGAAAATATTGCAAGCAGCCACAAAGAAACAATCCAAGTATTGTGAAACCACAATCAGGATAATACAAGATTTAGCAGTTTCTACATTATGGGAACAGAGGGTTTGGAATATGATATTCAAGAGCTCAAAGGATCTAGGATTAAAACCAAGAATCACCTACCAAGCAAAACTGAGTATAATCCTTCAGGAGAAAAAATGGTTATTCAATGAAATAGAGGACTTTCAAGCATTCTTGATGAAAAAAATGGAGACTAATAGAAAATTTGACTTTCAAATACAAGACTGAAGAGAAGCATGAAAAGGTAAACTGGAAAGAGAAATCATAAGGGACTTATTAAGTTGAATTGTTTACATCCCTACATGGCACAGGGCAAGTTGAATATAAAGGGAAGATATCTAAAAAATAAAATTAAGGGGTGAGAGAGGTTTGTACTGGGAAGAGAAAGGGAGAGGTAGAATGGGATAAACTACCTCACATAAAAGAGTCAAGAAAAAGTTTTTACAGTGGAGGGGAAGAGGGGGGAGGTGAAAGGGAATGAGTGAATCTTACTGTCTATGGATTTGGCTTAAGGAGGGAATGATATACTCACTCAATTGGGTATGGAAAGCTATCTTACCCTACAGAAAAATAGGGAGGAAGGGGATAAGAGAGGGAGGAATGATAGAAGAGAGGACATATTTGAGGAGGGGATAATCAGAAGCAAACACTTTTGATGAGGGACAGGGTCAAAGGAGAGAATAGAATAAACGGGGGGGCAGGATAGGATGGGGGGAAAGATAGTGTTTCACAACATGACTATTATGGAAGTGTTTTGCACGACTACACATGTATAACCTATATTGAATTGTTTGTCTTCTCAATGAGGGTGGGTGGGGAGGGAAGAAGGCAGAGACTTTGGAACTCAAAGTTTTAAAAACAAATGTTGAAAACTGTTTTACATGCAATTGGGAAATAAGATATATAGTCAATGGGGTACAGAAATCTATCCTGCCCTACAGGAAAATAGAAGGGGAAGGGGATAAGAGATTGGAGGGGTGATAGAAGGGAGGATAGATGGTGGAAGTGGTATTCAGAATACCCACCATCTTGGGTTGGGGGGATGGGTGGGAGAAATTTTGGAACTCAAAATCTTGTGGAAATGTTGAATGTTGAAAACTAAAAATAATGAATTTAAATAAGGAAATATAATGAAATAATCAAAATGTTGAAATGAATGTTAAGGACTAAAAATAAATTAATCAATTAATAAAAAAAAAAAGAAATGAGGCAAAAGATGGTTTAGTTGGACTACTCAAAAAACAAACAAATAAACAAACAAGGACCCAAAGACTCTCGGGGTTTCTGGTTAGAACAGAAACAATTCCAAAATACACTCACTCTAAGCCATCAAAACCCAAACAATGACCAAGTGAGGCTTGGGCTGGGACTTATTATTGGCCAATCACTGAGAGCCAGAGTGATTTGCATTTAAGGCATGGTCAAGTAGCTCCATTTGAATCCCAATGAGCTATATCAAAGCCTGGTTTCCAGAGTTCAATTTCAAGAAATCATAAATAAAACTACATAGGACAAAAGATTTAATTGTCCCAATGTTTTTCAATGATATATTAAGTAAATGGGGAAGAAAAGAAAAAAAATTTAAAAATCTTGCCCATAAACACCAAGATATCTTGCAAGACTTCAACAATCAAAGTTTATATTCCTTTGGGCAGAACACCTACAAGTATAGGTATGATTTCCAATGTGGACCAAAAGGGAGGAGGGACGAGGGAGGAAGGGCCGGTGGTAGAGGAAGAGTCTAAAAGTGGCAGTGAGGAGGAAGGGGTACTCTGAAACTCTCACCAAGACCAGTAACTTGGGGGAAGGGTGGTATGAGTGAAAGTACAACCAGCACTAGGAAGGGTGACTAAGGAAGAAGTATCATCAGGAAAGGACCAGGTCTCAGTGAGGGCCAGAAGTTAAAAGAAATTAGAATGGAAAAAGTTTAAGATGAAAGGGAGTTTGCTGTTTATGATGAAGGCATTCTAGATGGCACAGAATGGGAGGGCATATCTGGAATGGGACATTGAGGATGGGGTGGTAGGGTTGGGGTGGATGGGAAAAAAGAATGGGTAACTGGTATCGGGGATTGAGGTTTATTCTTAAAAGACATTTAACTGGAAGATGTAGTGTGAAAGGATATGGTAGTAAGCTAAGCATTGGAGAATGAATCTAGGGAGAGTATCAGTAGAAAAGGAGAGGTCTGATTAAGAAGCAAGGTGATTAGAAATTTGAGGGTCATTCCTTGAGGTTGGTATTTTATAGCAGATGGTACTTCTGAGGAGGAGAATATATAGCCTGGGGAGTTTGGGAATCTATCCAGCAGATGAGTTTGTATGTCCCAGGCCTCACCTTGTAGCAGTTTAAAGTAAGTTCTGGCACTTTTGAAGGGACAGGGCTCCAGCAGCAGGATAATAAATAACCCTGGCCACTAAGACACGTATCCACTTTTTCTGCTACTGCTATGTGTATTTTTTAAAGAAAATGGCCCCAGTTTTTGAGAGAAATGTATTACTGCTATTTTTTCATCATCCTATTCTATGAAATGCCTTTGCTTTGAACTAATTGTGTTTTTTGACTGACAATTAAAGGTAAACATATAGGTAGGGGCTCAAGGACTATAGTTTTAGTTAATTCATAACCCTAAAGAACTTTTATATGGGGTAACCTTCATTGGGAGACCCACCATTTGAATTGTGGTATTTGCAGGTACTGTACCTGTATATCTGACCTTGTCTCAATTCACCTGCAGGTTTATGATTTGTCTCTGCTTCTTTTCAGGATTTATGAGCCTAGGGTCACTCAAACAGTGTGCAAAACAGACCACGTTGAAACCAGTTTGTGCTCAGTGCTCAGAACTGACAAACCCTGATCATTGTTGCTGCTCATGCTAACCTTCTGACCTCCTGGAATCTGGACATTGATTGAAATTATCATATGAATCTTTTCTACACTCTCCATGCTTGTCTAAGGCCATAGAATGAGCTTAATCTTTGAGGACTGGGAAGGTGGGGTTAGGTAGCATCACACAGGATAGGAGCTGCTGGTAGCTAGCGTGCTTTTCAAAATTCAAACCTACTTCCTCCCCATGCCGAGTTATTTGTTGTTTTAATCTCTCTGCTCTCAGCAGCACCACAAGGAGAAGGGTTGATTGACAGCTTAACTATTTAAAATCAATATAAGAAGCACTTGGAGATTAAAGTAATTTGAACAAGGTGCTTACCAGGGTTTGGAGCTGAAACTGCACTTGAAGAAAACAGGTGAAAAGGAATAGGAAAATAAAAAAGTGGGTCAGAAAGGAAGCATTGTGAAACTGTGTGAGTGGAGGTGAGATTACAACAATAGGCCAGCATGAGTTTTTCATCAGAGAGAGATCAACTTTTTTTATTAAAAAAAAGAAACACTAATCTTAAAATTGCTTTAGCCTCTTACTGATTGTCCCAATGGCTTAGACAAGCTTGTCTTATGCACCTCCCCCACCATGTTTTTTTTTCCTTTTTCCATAAGCTGTGCTGGAACCCATTCTCTTCACTTTCTGGCAAGTGGGGAGACCTACTCTCCTACTGAATCATCTCCAGCTTTGGAGGCAACTCCAAATCCCTCTCTTATTGATATTCAGCTGCTGCTGGTATAAAGGTGTGGAAAATCAACTTGTCCTGATAAGACTAGACAAGTGATAGGGTAATATATCCAATTTTCCGTTAGCCATTCTGATGAGGAAAGCAATCAACTCCTAATGGCAGGATTTGGGAGGCCATAATGAATCCATCAGCCAGGCCAGGAACTCAAGAAGCCTACTTTTCTGAGCAACCTTGTCTACCCTTCAAGTTGAAATGTATTTGGGTTCATTAGAACCTTCAATATAGTGCATGGAAAAATATATAGGGCTCCTCAAACATATAAAAGTCCCCTGCTGGAACTTTTCCCAGTAAAGACTCTTCTCTCTGGAATATCTCTCTGACAGACCTATCCTCTTTTCCCATTGACAAGTTCTTCCAAGGGTCTTCTTATTATAGAAGGGCCCACATTAGTCAGCTTTCGTGTCTCTCTCAGCACTGCTCCTGATTTTCTGGACTTTATCTGCCACCCCACCCCAAGCACATGTACCTATATCTCTCCCTATTCCCTTCAACTCTCTTTTATGTGTTCCCTATTACAATGTAAGCTCCTTGAGGGTAAGTACTATTTTTTTCTTTTTGCTTTTATTTGTATCTTTTTCACTTAGTAGAGTGCCTGGCACATAGTAAGTACTTAATAAATATTGATTTCGAGGGAGGGCAGATTGGGGGAGGGAGTAATCAGAAGCAAACACTTTTGAAGAGGGAGAGGGTGAAAAAAGAGAATAGAATAAGCACGGGGCAGGATAGGATGGAGGGAAAGTTAGATTTCACAAGATTACTATTATGGAAGTGTTTTGCAGGACTACACATGTATAAACTATACCAAATTGCTTGCCTTCTCAATGGTGGGGTGGGGAGGAAGGAAGAGAGAGAATTTGGAACTCAAAGTTTTAAAAATGAATGTTAAAAATTGCTGTTTACATGTAACTGGGAGAAAAATAAAATACCAAATAAAAATAGAAATAAAATAAATATTGATTTCCTTTCTTCTTTTCCTTTTTCCTTCTTTTCTTCCTTCCTTCCTTCCTGCTTTCATTGAATCTCATGAGGAAAAGAGTACAAGTATACTAGGATTATAGGAGTAAAAAATGGAAGGTGGATGGGGCCATAGAGCTCATGAAAAAATATATGTAAAGTGATTTACAAACTGCTATAAGAGTGTCTGCTAATATCTAATATCTAGTTCAGAGATTCAACATAAGGCCTGTGAGTGTGTGTGTGTGTATATATATATATATAACACATCTAATATATTTGTATATAAAATGTATATAAAATGTTTTATATATTATATATACATACATACATACATACACATATACATATATGTGTGTGTGTGTGTGTGTGTGTGTGTAAAACATCCATCTGGTTCTCTCAAACATATATGGGGTCTTTCAGCTTCATCAGAAGGAAAAATGACCTCATCACAGAAATGGTTAAGAACTTTGGTTTAGCACAACTCTTTTCATTTTACAGATTAGGAAAGTGAATTCCATTGAGGAGAGATGACTTATTCAGAGTCCTAAAGTAATAAATAAAAGAAGCAGGATTCAAGTCAAGATCCTCTGACTCCAATGCCAATCGTTCTTTCCACTCTATTATAGGACTTCTATCCTTCATTTTATAGATGAAGAAATCAAGGATTAGAAAATGTAAATGCCTTCCTCAATATCTCATACACTAGTGCCTAAGTAGCAGGAACTGAACCCAGGTCTTATGATCCTATGCCCAGTGCTTTAAAAAAAAAAAAGCAGCTAGTATGGACAGTCATGTAAGATTAGATTCTTCAAATCCTCTTACTCTTCCATGTCTTTGAACATGACTTGGAAATTTTATCTCTCAATATGAGCAAGTTCTCTTCTTTCCTATCCCCGTGTCCTTTCTTAGGGACTATTATTTCACCCTTTAATTAAATCTCACATTTAGACCATATGGTGGTCAGTAAATAGACACTGCAAGGTGTCAGTCACAGTGTGTTCCAGCTCTTTAAAGTTAAAACTCTGGCCAAGAACACAAAGAGAGAGCAAAGAGAAAATCGATAGTCCCTAGCAAAACTCATTTTCAAATGTGAATGGAACCTGTGATTAGCAAGGGATTCAGCTGTAAAGTGTTTTGTTTCTTGTTTTTTGGAGTTTTTTTGGTTGTTGTTGTTTCTTTCTTCCCTCAGGTAGCTTTTCCACATTTTAAATGTCAGCTGAAAAAACAAGACTTCATGCTTTTAGAAGGCAATGTCCAAATACTAAAGGCCTCCTGAAAATATGTTCCCATATCCATGACTCCATTAGTCATTCGTCCCTATAAATAAAGCATCTCTCTACTGCTACCTCTCCATGACCATTTTCCTTCATACTTCAGTGGATTCAGTTGATTCTCCCTCCCTTAGTTAAGTTCCTCCATAATATAGCCTGAAAGCCTTTTTCTGTTCATTTTAGTTATTTCCTTAATACCAATACAGGCATTGTGCTATCCATTCCTCAGTCTTGCCTTATGAGCACACTATTTGTGGCCTGCATGTTCATGAATCCAACTCATTTCCCAATCCCTTATGATCTGGTTTCCAACCTTACCACTGAACTGATTCTAATTTTTCCAAGTTTTCTAACAATCTCTCCACTACTAAACCATAGGATTATAAAGTCATAAATTTAAAGCTCGAAATGACTTTTAATCATCTTATAATTCAATTCTCTTACTTTATGAATGAGAAAACTGAGGCCTAGATGGTAGGAAGGGAAGAAAGAAAGAAGGAAGGAAAGAAGGAAGGAAGGAAAGAAGGAAGGAAGGCAGGCAGGAAGGGAGAAAGGAAGAGAAGGAAAATGAAAGAGGTGATGACTAAAGTGACTTGCCCTATGTCACACATGAAGAAATCAGCAGAGCTGAGATTTGGGACCAGGTCATCTAATTTCTAGAAAAAGATTCTTCCAATGGCCCTTGCTCAGTATTAATCCCACTTCACTTCCTTGCAGTTTTTGACACAGTCAAGGTCCCCCCTTTCCTGTCTTGTCTTCCAGGTCACTGTTATTCACCGTATCTCCTGTCTAAACATTCCTTCTTTTCTCCTTTATGGATCATCATCCTACTCATTCCAACTAAGTATAGGTTTCCTCTAAGATTTTGTACAGGTCTTTTTGTCTAATCACTCTTTCTCCTCTCTCTCCTCGCTTACCTTCTGTTCATTTATTATATTGATATGTAAGGTTCCCAAATCAGCATATCCAGTCCTACTTTTTCTCTTGAATTCCAGTCCTCCATCAGTAGTTGCTTTCTGTTCATCAGTAATTGAAGGTCCTGTTGACATCCCAAATTCAACTTGTCCACAATGGAAACCATTCTCTCCCCTACATTTAACAAATTTACTCCATCTCTTAACTTCTCTCTTTCTGTGAGGGAATCACAATCCTTCCTGGGCTCAGAACCACCCTTAATTCTTCCTTCTTCCTCATGCTAATACCTACTCTTCTGCCAAGTTTTGTTAATTATTCCTCCATACCATCTCACAAAACTGTCCTCTTCTCTCTACTCACACAGCTATTACAGTACTTAAGGCCATCATCCCTCCTCACCTAGACTCTTGTAATATCATCCTAATTGGTCTCCTTTAGTCTTTCCCCTTTAGCAACCTTCTTACAAACATCTGAGAAAGTTATTTTCCTAAAGCACAGGTCTGACTAGGTCACATCATCAGCAGCACAACACACACACACACACACACACACACACACACACACACACATACACACACCTCAAAAACTCTAGTGGCTCCCTATTAGCTCTAGGACCAAATAAACTCCTCTGTTCAGTATTCAAATCTCTTCACAACCTACACCCAACTTACCTTTTCACTCTTGTTACACATTGTATTCCTTCATACCCTATGAGCCCAGGTAAACTGAGCTTACTCTCCTTATTCATTCCCTCTTAAATCTCCACATCTTTTCACTGGTTGTCCCCCATGCCTGGAATTCACTCACAGCTCACCTTTTCCTATTAGAATCCCCAATTTCCTTTAAGACAGAGCTCAAATGTCAACTTCCACATCAGATCTTTCCTGATCTCCAGATATTTCTGCTTCACCTCCTCCTCCCCCTACCCCAAATCACCTTGCATAGATTTATGAATATATTTTGTACATATCTATGTATGTACATTTTTGCTTCCTCCCAGTAAAATGTATTGAATTTTTGTCTTTGTGTTTTCAATGTTAGCATGGTGACTGGAACATAATACGTACTTAATACTACTTATTGACTGATTGATTAGTGATTTACTCCACTTGCTGCTGTTTCAGTATCTGGCCTGCCATAATCTCTTCTAATGGGCTGGTCATTCTTCAGGATTCTGAATCTGCTGTTTCAACATGGAACAGTTTACCTCTTCAAGTTAAAGGATTAAAGAAAAAGCCATCAGATCAAATCTAAAAGTAAAACCTTCTCATCACCTGATAATCTAAAATGGGCATAACTAGGGGGATGCCTCAGTGTCTCCTGGATCTGGAAGCATGCCCCCTTCTTTTAGACTCTCTATCTTTTCCAGGATCAGATTAGACACCAAAGCCTACCTGAGACTTTCGTTTCCCTCAGCTGTCAGTACTCTTTCCTCCCTCAAATTATTTTACATTTACTTTGTCCCCATGTGTGTTGTTTCGTCTATGTATCTCCTACCACAATGCTTGGCATATAGGAGGCATTTGTTTAATTGAATTGAATCAACAACTCACTACTTTTTGGACTCATGAATACCATTGTAATGAGATATTTTTTTTGGTCACTCATGATTCAAAAGTTAATTAGGGAAATGATATAGAATAATAATAATAATAATAATAAATCTTTGTACAGAAATTTAAGGTTTGCAAGGCACTTTTCTTACATTGACATCGAGATATACACCTATTTGAATTTCCAACTCTATTTAAGGTTGAGTTTAAATGCTACCTACTCAAAGTCAACAAAGCCTTTCTTAATCCTGCTTGTTGTTAGCATGTAGAACTCCAAATTACCTTATATCACATAGAGTATATACATATATGCATATTCACACATAGAAACACACATGTGTGTATATGTGTATTTATGTTATATAAACAATATATATAATGCATAAAAAGGAATGATCATTCACATAATATATAATAGGCAGATACACACACATATATACATATACATATATATTCAAACACACACACATATATATACATATACATATATATGTATATGAATGATCTATGTACATGTTAGTTTCCCTTCAGTAAAATATAAGTTCCTTGAGGTCAGGAATTGTCTCACTTCCATCATTTTATTTCTACTTCTAAACATAATGTCTAGCATATAGAAAGTGTGTTAAAAAAGATTGTTTAATTAAATTTATATATACGTACATACACACACACATATATATGTATGTATATGTGTGTGTGTGTGTGTGTGTGTGTAATCAGATTTCCTAGAGAAGAAATAATGAAACATTCCCTTCTCTCGGAGCAGAGAGATGGGGAGCTACTAGGATAGAATATTGTATACACTGTCACATAAATTTTCTTCATCAGATTTTTTTATTTAATTATTTTTCTTCAGGCTGAGAGTGTGGGAGGCAACTTCATGTAAAGACAAAAAGTACCCATAAAATGTGTGTGTGTCCTTTTGTGTGAAAGTGTGTGTATGGTTGTGTGTGTGTGTGTGTGTGTGTGTGTGTGTGTGTGTGTGTGTACAAGTGTTTTACTAGAGAAGTCAAAATGTGTAGTTTCCCAAGTCCTTAAACCTTCAAAGCTAAGGAATTCTTCATTGACAGGACAGTTCCCAGCCAGAAAACACTGGAAATAGTGTAAGTGGTGCAAAATGAATAAAATAGGGACATGTAGGAGAGAGAAGCAAATTCAAAACCAGAACAAAATAAAATAAAAAAAAAATAAAATAAACATGAGCCCAGCCAACTTCTTGCTTTAACCTCTTGTCACCTCTGACCTCAGTGAAAGAAGGAAGACCCTGAAAAAGGTATGTTCTCAAACTAAGAGTATATATTATTTGGCCAGAAACCAATACATGAGATTCAAAGCCCAACCAATTCAAAGAATCATGGGATTTAATGCCAAAAGGGGAACTTAGAAATAATTTAGTTCAAAATGTACTTTACAGATGAGAAACCAATGGAAGTCTTTAAGTCATCTTTCATCTGTCCACAGAATGAATGACAAATTTTCTTAAGCTGTTACTACGTAAGACACTGTACTAAACACCGGAGATCAAAGTAGAAAAAACAAACAAACAACAACAAAGACTGCCCTTGCTCTTAAGGAGCTCACATTATAATAGAAAGAGACAAGACATAAAGGTTTCAGCTGCAAGTCAGATTGAAAACTCTCATGCTTCTTAGGGTGCAGCAGCCAAGAATAAGGCATCAACAAGAACTGTGTTACAGGATTCCTCTTCCAGTTTTGTTAACTTGTCATTTCCTCTTGAAGAAAACCCCATGCATGTGGGTCTGGAAAAGGAATAATTACTCACATTTACGTGACACTTTAAGGTTTACAAAGTACTTGCCACCAAAAACCTTGTGAGGTATATAGTATATTTATTTATTTATTTGCCATTAAGTTTTTATAGATGAGGAAACTTAGACTCAGAAAGGTAACATGATTTGCCCATGGTAGCACAACTCTGTTTAAACTCAAATCTCCTAATTATAGGCCAAATGGTCTTTCTGTGCTTTCCATGTTTTCTGGGATGGTTTCTCTTCCCTAGACCCTGATCATGCCCACACTTCCTAGTGCCTCATTTAGTCTGAGTATGTGTAGGATGACAAAGAGGGCGGCAAAGGAAGGAGAGGGTGAACTGTGAGACTTTTAGTGGCAGAGAAAAGACATGAACCGATGGCTCCTAATGACTTCTCCTGTGTTTTTCCAGTACACTTTGCTGCTTCTCAGTAAAATTGATCATCAACAAGGTGAGGGAGTACTTCCCTCTATTGCTTTTTTTTCATTCATTTTCCAAGAAGTTAAGATAGTCACTCTTTCTTCTAACTGCCTTTGGGCCGCAGAAATCTTTAAAAGCAAACTGGGAAAATCAATGGTCATGAAGTTAAAAGACTCCAGTTCAAGTCCCAACTCAGATATTTACTGACTATAAGACAAGCTA
Organism: Vombatus ursinus; assembly: GCF_900497805.2. Taxonomy (NCBI): domain Eukaryota; kingdom Metazoa; phylum Chordata; class Mammalia; order Diprotodontia; family Vombatidae; genus Vombatus; species Vombatus ursinus. The sequence continues at coordinate 5,554,272 of NW_020954564.1, read as the reverse complement.
GACCTTTCACCTCTCTGAAACTCAATTTCCTTGTCTATAAAATGGAATTGTAACCCTAATACTACCTAGCCCTCTAGGACTGGCAAAAGAGAAGGAACTAAACTATGATACACTGTATGATGTATTGACTATTAGTCCTGTGATTTCCACTGGAGCTGAGCTAATAGAAAAACCTAATTGAGGGCTTAGGCCCTGCCTACTCTTGTTGCCTTGGTGGGGTAGGGGGTGGAGAGGGAGAGTTTTAGCACGTCTATGTGTCTGCTATGGGATAAAAAGAGAAGACACAGAGGCTCAGATAATTCCATCTTCTGAACTACAAATCTCATATTTATTCCTCTAGGAGTGGGGCCCTTGTTCTGTGGTGGCAGTCAGGAAATTTCCCCAGAAAGGGAGGCAGAATTTGAGGATAGGGAGGATGCAAATTAAAGGAGAGAGTTAAAGATATATCATTAGACTACATTCAAAATCTCATTTTAAAAAGTAGGAATCATAGGATTGGATGCACAGCGGTTAGAGCTCTGGTCCTGGAATCAGGAAGGCCTCAATCCAACTCCGGCCTCAAATACTTATTAGCTGTGTAACCCCGATAAATCCATTTACCATCTGTTTGCTTAAGTTTCCTCATCTGTAAAATGGGGATAAAATAGCACCTACCCCCTGGAATTATTATGAGATCAAATGAGATAATAATTATAAAGCACTTAGCTCAATGCTTGGCACATAGTAAGGAAGCACTGTATAAATGTTGACTAATACTATTATTGCTATTATCAAAGCTGAAAAAGATCTTAAAACTGTGTTAGAACTAAAAGAATTTTAGAGAACACCTAGTTCAACTCCATCATTTTACAGAATAAACTGATTCTCAGAGGATCAAAGTGATGGCAAAAATCATACCACAAATTAGGGCTAGAGATGGAAAGAGCCCAGGTCTCTTGACTTTAATCCAATACTTTGTCATCTAGACAAGTGGTCTTCAAAGTAGGGAGCCTTAGCCCCCTGGAGGCACAGGATATAACCCCAAGGAGCAACTAAGTAATAAACTAATCAGTGTGAGAAGATGGATTGCTTCTCTCCCATCCCTTGATGTTATTGAAGGGCTTATCTCCAACATAATGATACTTCCCAACTCTGACCCACCATCCTACAGTTGGACAAGCTCTGAACCTCTTCCCTTTTGTCCTTTTATGATCTTCTTAGGGTTGTTAGAACCAAATCTCATAGCCATCACCTGGCTCTAAAACTCCTGGTTGACTCTGTGCTCCAGAGCAGTAAAGGTCCTTGCACCACACCCAACACCCTTTCATTTTGGGACTAGGTGAGTTGTACATGATAGGCAGGTACCAATGGATTGCAATCTCCATCACAAATATCATTGTATCATCTTTCCTGACAATCCATATCTTCCTTTCTGAATTTTCCAACTACTATCAATGGCATGAGTATACTTCTAATCACTCAAGTTTGAAATTGAGTTGGCATAGTCAAGTGCTCATTTTCCCTCACTTCACACACTCAATCAGCTGCCAAATTTTTTTTTTTGTTGAATCCAAGTCCTTCTATAAACATAGCCACCACCCTCCTTCATCACTTCTTACCTAGACTCTTGCAATAGCCATCTGGTTGGTCTCCAGGCATCTGCTTCCTGCCCTTTCCAAAGCATATTCCACAAAACTGTCCAGATGATTTCCCTAAAGTTCAGGTCTGGTCATGTTAATCCCTATTCAGAAAATTCCAGAGGCTCCTTCTTGCCTCCAGGATCAAATATTATGTCATCTTTTATTGCATCCCTTTTAAATACTTATCATTTGTGTATGATTTATAATAGATGCAATTATTAGCATATAGTATATTTATATAATTTATAAAAATAAATATATTTACATATATGGGGTATATATATGTATTTTAATTTCTAAGGATAAAAGATCAAAAAGTTTGCAGATCATTGCTCTAAACTATCCTATGTATCTTAAATATTAGGCTTTTTTACATTTATGCTAGTTGGTACAAGAACCTGTTTTACTGTTATTATCTCCCAAGCCATGCTGTGACTTAAATGTTAGCTTTCTCTAGCCAGTCAAGGGATGATAATGGCTGTGGTAATGGGGAACCCACGAAACTGCAAGATGAGTTTGGCATTTTCTTAACCCTGAGATAAAAGTAGACCTGCAAGTGGCTGAGCCAACTGCACAGAGAGGGAAATTGCTTTGCTTTTGCACATATACCAATCCTTGATCTACTCATCTGTTAAGCCTCACCTACTCCATGATTCCTTCCCAAACTACTCAAGCTCACACTAGTCTTTCTGTCAACAAATTTCATAGAATGTACTAACTGATCTATGCATTCTAGGACATGAATATATCCTCTGGTTTATTTATGTGAAGTCTGACATGAAGTTTTGATTCTGTCATTCACTAGGTGAAGCAGTGAATAGCAAGATGGATCTAGAGTAAAAAGATCAGAGTTAAAATTTTGCCTTAGGGACTTATTAGTTATATGACACTGGACAAGTCACTCAACTTCCATCTGCCTCAACTTCCTCATCTGTAAAATGGACATATATTGATACTAGCTTTGTGAAATGCTTAGTTTCTATAAAATGAAAATAATAAACCCTAAACTGCCTAACATGGCTTTGTAAGGATCAAATGAAATAATAGTTGTGAAAATGTTTTGTAACCATAAAGCACAAAATATATTTGCTTTATTATTACTGTTATTATCATCATTATTAATAAAATTATAATCATTATTGTTATTAAGGGCAAGGGACATGTTTGTTTGTTTTCCTCTTGTCCCTTAAGGAATTTATCTTTCGTGGGGCCAAAATCTGGCACTCTACAACTTATATCCTTTGTGCCTAAATCTCTTTTTTGAAGCCATATTGAATGTCTGAGCTTATATTCTGCCCTCTAGAGCTCTACACAATGTGTCACCTTTCTCTTCTTTAGGCTAAACGTTCCCAGTACCTTGATTTTTCTCTCTTCTCAACAGTGCTCTGACTGCCAGCATTTCTATGGCCTACAGCACTTGGATCCATCCCTGGTCATAAAAATCACATAGTTGGAAGGGTCATTAAAGGCCAGTAAAATCTGTACCTGAGGAAGTGTATCCATCTACACCAAGTTCGGTCAGTGGTCATCTACTATTTTCTCAAAGTTCTTTAGGGAAGGAAAATCTGCTAATTTCCTCAACTGGTAATCTCCAAACTTTTTTGGTCTTGTTAAGTTATTAATAAAGGAACTATGATCATGCCCTTCCTATAAATATATATATATATATATGTATGTGTATATATATACATATATATATACATATATACATGTATTTACTTACTTGCAAATTACATACATATTATATTATGGTGATTATTGTAGATATTTAAAAAATCACAAATGTAAATTTTAAAATTAAGACATAAAGATGAAACAATACTTGATTTTAAAGTTAATTAGAAGCCACTAGGGTATACTATGGTCAGACCAGGGCTTTAGAAAAAAAAAATCACCTGGAGTATTAATTGGAAAGGAAAAAGATTGGAGGCAGAGAGATGAGTTAGGGGTATACTGCAGCAACACAAATGAGAGGTGATGAGGAGTTAACCAGGGAAATGACTGAGAAGTGAGAAGATGAGGTGTAAGACATGAGGTAAAGGCAGAAATGGCAAGATATAGCAACTGATTAGATATGTGGGATGGATGAGAGGGAGGAATCAAAGATGATTCTGAAGCATGAACCTGGAGAACTGGAAGAATGGTGGGATCCTGAGCAATCATAAGTAAGAAAGTTTGAAAGAGGGATGAGTTTTGGGGGAAAGGTAATATAATGAGATCTGAAATACAGAGCACAACCTCTCCATAACTATTCATCCTGTTCAACCACTCTGCTCTACCCAGAATGAAGAGGAAGAAGTTGGAGCTCATAGTCACTGTTCACTGCTCCAGAGAGGAGTTGACATTTTGAGGTACACTGGCCTGCTATGAGTTGATATGGTAGACAGAGAGTAGGTATGCTGGAGGGGGGTACCCAGATATCAGATAGTTTAAAACTAAGCTAGGGGGACTATACCTTTCTCAGAAAGAGAGAAGCCAGGGGCTTATACAGTGGGGAAAGCTATATAGTTTAAGAGGATGAGAATAGGTATGCTTGCTTTAGAGTAAAAAAAAATTTCTCATTGGCTGTCAAAGAAAGGGTGATATGCCAGTCTGTAACTTCCACCCGTTCCTTCTTGTTCTATGCTCTAGGGCCACACAGACTATGTTTCCTTCTACATGACAACTCTTCAAATGTATCATTTCTTCTTTATTCTTTTCTTCATCTGACCACACATAACTTTTTTTTTAGCTTCAATAAACAATTTTATCATCTTGACACCCTTCAACATCCTAGTTACCATTCTGTGTACACTTCACAATGTGCCAATGTCCTCAAAATGAGTCAGCCAGTACCAAACACAGTATTTCAGACATGGTGTGACTAAGGCTGAGTAAGGTAGAACCACTATCTCCCATGATCTGGACATTGCCTCTCTCTTAATGAAGTCTAAGATCACATTAAGATAGTTTACCTAAATCTCATCTAGCCATACCTGTCCTATTTCATACTCGTGATGCAGATTTTAAATTTAAGTGTAAGACTTTCCATTTAAATGGATGAAATTTCATCTTGTTGGATTTGTCGCAATTCTCAAGACCAGCAGGTCTCAGACTTTTTAGTTTCAGGACTCCTTTGCAACTCTAAAAATTGAGTACCCAACCCCAATAGCTTTAGTTTATGTGGTTCATAGTTTTTGACATTTACTGTTTTAGAAATTAAAATTAAAAGTATTATTATGAAAATAGTTTTGATTTCTTAGATTCCCCAAAAGGGTCTTGGGGACCCCAGGGGTCCCTGGACCACACTTTGAGATTCAGTACTTTACAGTATTGATACAATTTTTGATCCTTACTCTCTCAACCATTTTGTTTAGTATCACTCCTAGTTTTGCTTTATTTACAAATCTGATAAACTTGTCTTTGTCTTCATGCAAATTATGGCTACAAAAGCCAAGGGAACACCTGCTTCTGGACCTCAAGATCCTTCTTGAACAGCAGCTCTAAAGAATGACCCCAGGTCTACCTTACTCTTATGTCTATCACCTCTTTTCTGCCCTTATTGCCTACCTCGAGTCCCCTACCTTGCCCTCTTTCCTTTCCCCATTCCAGGTCTTCACAGGGCAATGATTTAATCCATTGCAAACTCACACTTACTTTAATGAGGCCAGGGGTCAGCAGATGTAATAAATGCTGGTCTCCAAGCCAAAGCTAATGAAAAATATATGCTCTCTCCCCTCCTCATCTAGCTACCTGCAAATTATGTCTCCTAATGCATGCTGCCTCTTTTGCTCCTCCATGACTTCAGACGCTGAACTTTGAATCTTTGTCACATCAGTGGCACCAAGTAATTCCATACAGAAGTCTGACATTTCCAGTTGAAAAAAATAAATTGATTAAAATTCAACAGGCATGTAGTATTCAGCATTTAAAGGTCGAAGAATCTAGGGAACTATCAACTGTAAAATAATTCAACATTTAACAGGGGTGGGGATAACAGGGATGTGTTTCTTGCTCATGCTTCTACTTTTTTTTCTCCTCCTTGGAATATAATTGTGGCAAATTTAGTAATAGCCTCTCTAGGGGGCCATCTATCTGCTTGGAACTTTCTGGATCATCAATGAATTTTAGAATAGAAAAGCATCACAGAAGTAATCTACTCCAAACTCAAGGTGAATAAAGAATCTTCTCCCCCCACCCCATGCCTACCTGAAACATGAATTTCTTCTTTGTTGTCTCTGAAATGTGCTTATAAATCCTCTGCTTTAATCACTCACATGAGGAGGAATTTTCTGCCTTTAGAGTCAACCTATTCTGATTTTTTTTGACCACTTCAACTGTTAGAAAAACTTTCTTTGTACTGAGTTAAAGTACTTTGTACTTTAACATGGCAGTAGCAGATTCTCAAAAAATTCAAAGACACATGTTTTGCATTTTCAAATTCCTTGTCCTTATAAAATTGAGTGATGTTTTCTCCCAACTGGGCATTTCTTAAAAGATAGCATATTAAGCTAGGAATGTTGAAACATAAATTCAGAAAAGGTCCAAAAGCTATGCTTTTGTCCATATTCAATTTGGTCCCTTAGCTCAATGATTCAGGGACTTTGGAGTGGAGTGGTGGTGGAGAAAGTGGGAAGGGACGTGGACTCAGCTTTCTGCTAGTATCCTTGCTGTCCAATGAGCTACGCTGATGTATTACCATTTCTCTCCTCCCTCAAGGGGTAGTTGGGCATGATATGTAATCCTACTGTGACCCATATAGGACTCTAAAAGGGAAAACATCAGAGAAACAAAGTTTCTACAGATTAAACAATGGGACCCCACCATATTTCTCTGCTATTCCACTGAAGCCTGCTTCACATGATTTGGCTATTATTGCACCTTATAATTGTTAAATGAATGTCCTCTCTGGAGCACGTGAACTTCTTAAGGGAAGCAAAGGTCATTGGAAAATTATTTCTTTGGACATGGGAGGCTGCTAGACAGATTATCAAGCAGGGCTGCCAATTTCACAGTGGAATAATTAAGTCAGTATTTATTATAATTTTCAATGATCCCTGACAGATGTGACAGGATTGTGACAGGAAGGCAAATCCATGTTTAGAAGAATAATAGCAGCAAGTGGGTAGGTGGGGGTCGATATGAGAATGAAGATGATTACATGGGGATTTTCCATGGCCATCTTCCATTACTCTTAGAAAGTTCATGGTGTGTTGCAACTTCAAGAGTAGTTTCAAACATAGCTCCTTGAAGGCAGGATATATGGGATATCCCAAAATTATTAATGCAGTTTTATAGCTTAATACCACATTAAGATTTTTGGGACACCCTGTATATACAACTGCCTGGAATATTCTAAGCAAAGTAGGATAATAACTGGGATAGCCTCACTATAAACCTTCTGATTTTGTAACCTTTTCATGAAGTGATAACATGACATTGAAAATTCTTAGTAACAAAAGAGGTGACGAGGATACAGCATCCTAGAAGAGTTGACAGAAGAGCTGATCAGATTGTGAACACAGATCAGGTCTGTGTTATTGTGCTAACTATTTAAGGAAAGAAAGTAATGGAATCTAAGTCCAGTTTCCTCTCTGTGATGCTGAGCTTCAGTCAATTGAGAAATGTCAATTTCTCTTGGCTTCAGTTTCTTAATCAGTAAAATAGGAGGAGGTGGATCAAACTACCTTCTAGGTCTAAATCTATGATTCTGTAATAGGCATTTTTAGAGATATGAAGACTAGAGGGAAGGGGAGAAGCAAAGAGGATGAGAAACAGGGAATCCTTTTTGGTGGGAATATGAGGGTTTTGCCATTTTGAAAAAAAGAAAAAAAGATTGTTCTATTTTTGCAATTTCTCCTCGGTTTGCCCTTTTGTCCCTGGACTTATGACTCTGTAATTATACTATAAACTTCTTGTTGTTGTTGTTGTTGTTGTTGTTGTTGTTGTTGTTGTTGTTGTTGTTGTTG
>NW_020954564.1:5469120-5546695 GCF_900497805.2 Vombatus ursinus | reverse complement strand
TGTTGTTGTTGTTGTTGTTGTTGTTGTTGTTGTTGTTGTTGTTGTTGCTGAGTTGTTTCAGTTGTGTCCAACTCTTTGTGACCCCATTTGGAGTTTTCTCTGGCCAAGATACTGGAGTGGTTGGCCTATTCCTTCTCCAGCTCATTTTACAGATGAGATACTCAGGCAAACAGGATTAAGTGACTTGCCCAGGGCCACACAGATAATAAATGTCTGAGGTTGGATTTGAGTTCATGAAGATGAGTCTAATTCCAAGCTCAGTGCTTTATCTACTGCACCGCCTCACTGCCTTCATACTCTAAACTAGAGGCTTACAAATGGTAATGAAAATTAGTCAGTACAGGGGAACGATTAAATGTGGGCAGCTTTATTGCACAGTAAATAGAGTTCCAGGCCTGGAGTCAGGAAAACCTGAGTTCAAATCAAGCCTGAGATACTAGCTATGAGAAGTGTCATTTAACCCCTATTTGCCTCAGTCTCCTTATATGTAAAATTAGGGATAATAATAGCATCTCCCTCCTAGAATTATTGGGAGGATCAAATGAGATAATTATAAAGCACTTGGCATAGGGTCTGGCACATAGTATACACTATATAAATATTTGTTAGTACTATTACTACTGTTATTAAATAATATTATAACAGTAATGTTCATGAAGATGATGAGAATGATAATGACCATCTTTATGTCTGTAGTAGTGACAGTGAGATGGTTATGATGAAATAGAGAGGATTATAATGGAAAAGAAGAGTGACTTGGTAATAGAGTAGAGTTGTTAGAGGAATATTTGGGTTTCTTCAGAAAAAGGGAGGAAGCAAGTGATGAAAATAAACCTGCACAAGGCTAAGTGGGAAGGATGCCTAGCGTGGATTCCATCTGTTTCCTGCCTGCACCTGTTATTTATTTACTTTTCAGCTTCATCAACTGAGCCTAATTGTTATTTTTTAAACCCCAAAACATAAGGATAGAGAATGAGACAGGCAGGGAAAAGAAGGGGGCCAAGGGAAAAGCAGCAATTGAAAGAATAAAGATGGAATAGTGAAAAGGATAATGGGAAACTTTACAAAGACTAAGTCTTATCTTTACGTTCTACTACAACTTCTTAGAGCTCAGTGTTCATGGCCTTAGGGCATAAACAACTTCCATAAGTGATCTAGTGATGCACCTCAAAAAGGGCATTGTCTAGAAAAGATTTGGATCTCATGGCAAACCATGTGGTAGGTTGTTTAGCCTTATGCTTATTACAATACTTGGAGATGCTTGGCATCATATTGGATAGGGAACTGGACACAGAACCATAAGATCTGGGTTTAGCACTGAATATGCCAATAAATTATATAATCTGTGGCAAGTCACTGATTTTTAGTGTCTCAGATTCACCAGCTGTAAGCTAGAGATGACAATTCTTGAATTACCTAGGTGAATTATAGCATATTAAAATTATAAGGAATGTAAAAGAATAGAATGTTCTAAGTCTGAGCTGGAAAGGAAGTGAGAAATCATATAGTTCACATCTAATTTTACAGATGAAGAAAATAAATCTTAGAAATGAGAAATTCACAATGTGATTTGGTGGCATAGTCAGGACTTAAAGTTAGATCAATGAATGAGCAAACATTTGTTTAGCAGTCATTATGTGACTGGCATTTTCCTAACCACTGGGGATGAAGAGACAAAAGTGAAATACTCTCTGTCCTTAAGGAGCATATATTTTTCTCTTGATTTATTAATTATTTTTAATGTTTTTTTTTATTTTAAGTTCCAAATTATATCTCTGCTTCCATCCACTGAGAAGGCAAGTGACATGACATCAATTATACATGTGAAAACATGCAAAACATATTTCATATTAGCTATATCACAAAAAGCAAGAAAAATAAAGTGAGCAAATTATATTTCAATTCACATGCAGAGTTCATCAGTTCTCTCAGGAGGTAGATAGCATTTTTTTATGATGAGTCCTTTGGAATTGTCTTGTCCTGTTGTATCGATTAGAGGAGCTAAGTCTTTTACAGTTGACAGTCATTACAATATTGTTCTTCCTGCATATCATAATCTCCTGGCTCTTCTCACTTCATTTTGCATCAGTTCATATGTTTTTTCATGTTTTTCTGAAACCATTCTGCTTATCATCTTTATAGTACAATAGTAATTCATTACAATCATATGCCATAACTTGTTCAACCATTCCCCAATTGATGAGCATCAACTCAATTTTAAATTCTTTGTCACCACAAAAATAACTATTATAAATATTTTTATGTTTATGGGCCCTTTTCATTTTTGTTTGATATCTTTGGGTTACAGACCTAGTAATGGTATTGCTGGTTGGAAGAGTATACACAATTTTATAGTTCTTTGGGCATGCTTCCAAACATTTGTTTTCCAGAATGGTTTGACAGGTTCATAATACCACCAACAGTTCATTAGTGTACCTATTTTTCCTTCATTACCTCCAGCATTTATAATTCCTGATAAGTGGGTGGTGACACCTGAGAGTTGAAATTGCCTTTCTCTAATCAATAGTGATTTAGAGCATTTTTTAATATAACTATAGATACCTCTAATTTATTCTTCTGAAAACTGCCTGTTCATATCATTTGACCATTTATTAATTGGTACATGGCTCTTAATTTTTACAAATTTAACTCAGTTCCCTAAATATTTGAGAAATGAGTTCTTTATCAGAAAGAACTTGTTATAAAATTTTTGTTATTAGTTTATTGTCTATGATGCTTTTAAGCAAAATGGAGTTTTCTTGATTATCTATTTTAATTAGGTCTATTTTTGCTTTTGCTTTGTCTGAGATCATGATTGCTACCCATGCCTTTGTTTTTACTTTAGCTGAAGCATAATAGATTTTGCCCCAACCCTTTATTTCAATTCTGTGTGTGTCTTTCTGCTTTAAGTATGTTTCTTTTACACAACATATTATTTGATTCTGGTTTCTAATTCATTCTGTTATCTACTTACATTTTATGGGTCAACTCATTCCATTCACATTCAGAGTTATGATTACTAACTGTGTATTTCTCTCTATCCCATTTTCTTTTGTTTCTTCTTCTCTTTCTTTTTTTATCCAGTCCCTCTACAAAATTGTTTTGCTTTTGGCCATTATCTCCCTTAATCCACCCTCACTTTTATAATGCTTCCTCACTTTCATAATCCTCCTCACTTTCTTTTATCCTTTCCCCTTTCTATTTCCCTCTTGGATAAGATAGATTTTTATATCCAATTGAATGTGAATATGCATTCTTTCCTCTTTGAACCAATTCTGATAAGAGTGAAGTTCAAGCATTGCCTTCCGTACCCACATTTTCTTTTCTACTGTAAAAGAACTTCGATACATACCTCATTTATGTGAGATTTTCCTCATTGTACTTCTTTCCCCTTTCTCCCAATTCATCCCTCTTTCTCACCCCTTCATTTTTGTAGAAATGATCTCTGTTAGGTATAGAAATCTATCTTTAAATCAGAAGGGATCCAGTGAAGTGAAACTGTTTACATTCTTATATGGGAAGATGATACTATTAACTCCTAAGAATTTTATCATTATTATGATAGCCAGAAGGAGTTTAAATGGACTTGTGTTTGGATGTCATTTTTTCTATTCAGTTCTGGTCATCAGGAATGTTTGAAAGTTCTCTATTTTAAGTGAATGTTCTCCCTGAAGGATTATACTTAGTTTTGCTGGGTAGGTTATTCCTAGTAGTCATCCTAGCTCCTTTGCCCTCCAGAATATCATATTCCAAGTCCTCCACCCCTTTAACATGGAAGCTGCTCACTCTTGTATGATCCTGATTGTGGTTTTATGATATTTAATTGTTTCTGTCTGCTTGCAGAATTTCCCCTTGACCTGGAATTTCTGGAATTTGATTGTAATATTACTGGGAATTTTCATTTTGGCATATCTTTCAGGAAGTGATTGATGGATTCTTTCAATTTCTATTTTAGCTTCTGGATCTGAGATATAAGGGCAGTTTTCCTTGAAAATTTCTTGAATTATGATGTTTAGGCTCTTTTTTATCATAGCTTTCAGGTATTCCAATAATTCTTAAATTATCTGTCTCCAATCTATTTTCCAGGTCAGTTGTTTTTCTGAGAGATATTTCACATTTTCTTCTATTTTTCATGCTTTTGACTTCATTTTTATTGCCCCTTAATGAATCATGGAGTGGATAGCTTCCACTTCCCTATTCTAATTTAAAAATAAAATATTTTCCTCAGTGAGCATTTGTACCTCTTTTTCCATTTGATCAATTTTGGTTTTTATCTTCACTGAATTTTTGTGCCTCTTTTAAGAATTAGGCCAATTTTTAAGCTGTTATTTCCTTCAGTATTTTTGTGCCTCTATTACCAAGCTATTAATTCTCTTTTTTCATAATTTTCTTCCATAACTATCCAACTTGTATCCAACTTGCATTTTCTTTTGAGGCTTTGCCTGTAACTGTTTTCACACTGTTGTCTTCTTTTGAGTTGGTGTTTTCATCTTCCCTGTTACCATAGTAGCTTTTTATGGTCAAATTCTTTATACTTTCTTTGATCACTTATCCAGCCTATGACTTGATTTTGAACATTAAGTAAAAGTTGGGCTTTGCTCACCAGGTGGTGAGGAGGCACTGCCCTAAGCTTCAGGTTTTTTCATGCTGTTGTTTACAGAGCCAGTTCTAAGGATCTACAAGTTTTCAGTGCTTCCAAGGTGGTATGAGCTGGAGAGAGATGTTGTCACTGTTCTCCTAGTCTGCACTCTCATTTTTACCCAGGAAGGCAAAGCTGCCCTGCATTTTCAAGTTCTAGCACTTTTCTTGGCCCTGGAACTGTAACCAGATCCCTTGTTGTCCTGTAGCTGCAAGCAATCGTGCTCATTAATAATAAATACTCTTAATTACAAAATTATAAAATATAATTATAAAATTAATAATAAGTATGAACTATATTAAATATAAGGTAGTATTTGTATATAAGACTCTAACCACTGAAGGGGAGGGGTCAGGAATGACTTCCTGAAGAAAGTAGTGCTTGAGCCATGTCTTATTAGAAACTCATAAGCCAATACAATTGGACTTTACATTGAATGGTGGGAAATAATGCTTAAGAGTACTGAAGAGGTAGGATAGGAACAGATTGTGAAGAGTTTTATATGTCAAACAGAGAGCTTTACATTTTATTCCAGAAGTAATAGGAAGCCATTAGAATTTATTGAATAAGGGACTGACACGGTCATACTTCAGGAAAATCACTTGGGCAGCTGTTTGAAAGACTGATTGAAGTAATGAGAGACTTGAATCTGAAAGACTAATTAGGAAGTTATTGCAATAGTCCAGGTGAGAATTCATAAGGGCCACGCTAGAGTGGTGGCTAAAGAAGTTGCGGAGTTAGAAATGATAAAATTTGTCAACTAATTGGATTGTGAACTGAGTAAGACTGAGGAATCAAGGATTACACTGAGCTTGAACTTGGGTGACTAGACATGTGGGGATACCTTCTGTAGTAATAAGAAAGTTTAGAAATGGAGCATATTTGGAAGGAATGATGAATTCCATTTTGAATTTGTTTGTTATGAAATGCCTATGGGACATCAAGTTTGAGAGAACAGTGTAATGAAAACCTAGAGAAGAGAAAGTGTCTAGGAGGGGAGGGTGTTCAACAGTGTCAAATGCCACAAAGACATCCAGAACAATGAGTACTGATGAGAAACCATCAGATTTGGCAATTAAAGTATCATTGGTAACTATGATCCCTTTGAGCATGTGCTTAAATATAGAAGAGACAGTAGAAGTAATATAGGGTTGAGGTTTTTGCAAGATATGATAAGGATAAGGTATGATAGGGATAGGGGAGTAATGAATTTGGAAGTATAGTGTAGATTTGGACTAATTAACTAAACAGATCAAGAGAGGAGGAATGTGAAGCTAGAATATGGATGAGAAGCTGGCAAAGTAATGAGGCATGGAGGGATTGGAGATCATGATGACACTGGTGAATATATTAGGAGTGAGGTAAAGGGAAAGATGAATGATAGAAGGTTGTAATTGTCTAAATGAAATTTAGTGTTCTTGATCATGGGAGTAAGAACCATGGTGTGTGACCATTCTTGGGTCTAGATATAGGTAAAGTGGATGAATAGGTCATGAGAACTGAACAAATTAAGGAATTCAGAATTTAGAATGTTTGAAAAAGAAACAATAATATCAATATCAATATATAGATAGATTCTGATGTTGTCTCAAATACTCTAATTTCCAAATTCCTTAATTTGTTCAGCTCATATTACCTATTTCTCCATTTCATGATATGTGTGTATATATACATATACACATGCATACATGTATTTACACACACATGTATGTATATACTTGGCAAGATTAGAGTACATGCATAGGCATAGATAGATGTAGATTGATAAAGATATGAATATAGATCCCCCAAATATAAGGACAGAAGATGGGTTGAGAATAATATTGTGATCCTGGTATCAAATTCATTGAAAAAGAAGGGAGGCAAATTACTTGAGCTTTAGTAGATAACTGATACTAGGATTGGGATTGAAAGATTCATTTGAATAGAGTGAATCTTGAGAGAAGCTGCTGAGTGATAGTGGCAGAGAGAGTCTGGAATTGGTGGCAATGAGAAAGATGTATTCAAACTTCTGGTTCAACAGTATTAGGAGTAATGAGGAAAAGAACAATTAGTACTGGAAACAATAGCCATGGATCCAGTGTCATCTACTTAATGTAGGGGGAGGGTGTTGAGCAAAGTGAAACCATGCCTTTGTTACTGTCAGAACATGGAAGGAGCATGAGAGGAAGAGGGTTAGAATGAGATGTATTGATTAATTATGGAGTGAAAAGTTCCAGAGGGTAGTGAAAATGTGAGTAGGGCTCATTTAGATCATGGAATACAGGAATAAACAAGTCCAATTTGAGACACAGGAACCCAGGTTTACTAATGTCATATCCAGAGTTATTTATGCTTCCCACTCTGTTTCCCCTACTATTTGGACTCCTCATTTTACATGTAAGAAAAAAAAAACTGTGGCTCAGTGAGCTTACATATCCCATAGCTACTTGGGGACAGAATCTACAGTTGGAAATTAAATGTTCCCATTTGGTAAGATTAGAATGGCACATGGACCATAAACATAGAAACTTATTATCATTGTCATCATTGATGTCATCATCCTCATTGTCATCATTGTATGAGAGTAGTGTTTTGAAAAGTACTCTGGATCTGGATGCTGAGTATCCATGTGGTTATGTGCAATCACTTCCCCATGTCTGAATCATATTCCTTCAGCTATAAAATGGAGATAATAATACCACTGCCTACATCACAGGGTTGCCCTAAAGAAATTATTTGTGTGAGTAATTGTTATGGTTAAATGCCTTGCCAAAGATCACATAGGTAGTCAGTAGCTGAACTGCAATTTAAAACCAGGTTCTATGACTCATAACTCAGTGCTCTTTCCAATATACCACACCTCTACAAAGAAGAGTGAAGCTCCTAAATATGGTGTAGCACAGTAACCACAACTTATGCCCTTTGAAGCAGAAAAAAAGGAAGAGGAGACAGCTTGTGTACAAGTAGAGGGCTCTATTTTGAGCCTTCTAATGCCTAAGAATGCTTAATCTTCATGCCTTTCCTACCCATCCCTCCCCCAGCTCACCTTTCTGGATATGTTTGTTTGTTTGTTTGTTTTTGTTTGTTTTTTTAGCATCCAAAGCATCCAGGCAAGAATGGACCATGGGCAGGAGGTCGGGGGAGGGAAGGAGGAGAGACAAGAAAATAAGGAGATGCAGCCCAATAAACTGTGGTATTTAAAAGACAAGGAGGTATGTGTCAATCTCTGATACTCACTTACCAGAGCAAATAGAGAGCAAATGAGAGAGATCACATCATAGGGATGTGATTGTAATTCAAGGTAAAAATCAAGATGGCTCCATAAAAATTAATTTAAACTTCAGGTGTGCTGACATCAATTTATAAAGAATTACAGTCCACCAGAAATGGAAGGGACGTTAGCATTCACTTAATCCAACCTACTTATTTTATAGATGAGAAAACTGAGGCTTAGAGAGAGGAAGTGACATAGCAAATGCCACAGGCTGGTAAACGTTAAAAGCAACACTGCAGTGTCCTTTCCATTATACTACAATATAACAATAATAACAAAATTATATTAGAGTGAGAGAGACTGATTTTCCTTATCTCTCCCAGACTGGAAGTTCAGTAATCACTCACAATTTCAACTTTGCCACCAATTGCCACAGAAGATTTGATCTGCTCCATTTCTGATCCAAGCTACTTATCTCATAGATACTTAATGGATTTAGCCCTACTTCAGCTCAGATCTCTAGACCTGAAGAGATCCACAAGCCTCGGTCTACCCAGTAGCAGGCACTATAGACATGTGCCATCGCATTCTGCACGTTGTTACCATCCTCCCCACCATCATCATCATCATCAACAACAACAGCTGCCTGGGATCTCAGGATCACTCTATCATTATCACCTGGAGAAGCTTAAATTACCTCTGTTCCCCTATCCACTCATATAAATTGTGCCCCAAGCTAGGTAGTATAATATTAGGCAAATTACTTCACCTTTCTTGGTATTAATTTTTCTATCTCTGCAATGTTAGAGGTGTCAAACTCTGGCCAAGGACTGTGTGGAGACTGATACAAATTAAAGTATAATTGGTAATGCTTAACAAGATAATTAAAAATACAATAAAACATAGATGATGTTAAATTGTGGTTTTCTAAGTCAAAATATAACCCACAGAAATCTGTTTGTATTTGAGTTTGTCAGTACTAGACTATATAATAGCTAATGAATACTACAATGATACATAAACATCTTTCAGTACAGCTTCAAACTTAGAGAACAATTCTATATCTTGATAAAACTAGATATAAAGAGTCCTAGACTACTAGCTCAATGCCTTAACATAAATTTATCCTTTCTAAGGATCTGCTTGTGACCTCTTGTCCTAAATCTATTAATTGGGATTTTTCTCTTACCCATGGCCAAGCCTGCTTCTCACACTCTAATTTCACTAAATCAGTCCCTACTTTGCATTACCTTCTTACAAACAGTCCTGATTCTGCCCTCCACCAATCCTGAACAAAGCAGATGTGACCAGCAAATCCTGTATCTACCTCTGCACCTGACCCTGGCATCAGTTCACTAGGGATGAGGCCAAATCTAGGGAGAGTCTGGGACAAAAAAAATATACTGTTCCAAACTGCAGGTTAGTGATGAAGCCATTTGGCTTTGTCTGGGGTGTGCCTGCTGAGCTCTGGAGTTAATCTTCTGTGTCCAGCAGGAGAGGTACTTGGGAGGCAGACCAGCCCCTCAGTGCCTTGCATGTTTACAGTAATGTTTTCATGACTGTTCTGTTAACTTCCAGCATGCTGCCCTCAAACAACTGGAGTCATTAGCACAAAACTTCCCATTTACCAGGGTCAAAGTAGACTGGAGAGTTGTCATAGCAACACTGATCTCTCACCACTAGGAACCAAGGCTAGAACCCTTCTCTCCCTAATGCCCTGACCCCTGTCTGCTTGGAAAGTGAGTACTCACCTTGTACACACACCTTCCTCCTGAAGATTTGCTCTCCTACATTTGCCTTTTAATACAGGATATAGGATATCAGAGATCATAAGATTTATAACTAGAAGAGAGATTAACAAACAACTAGTCCAAACCTCTCTCATTTTAGAGAAGATAAAAACAAGGCCCAGAGAAGGTCTCCTGACCTCTTTGTTGCTGCTCTGAAGCATTAGAACATCTCAGCTAAAGTACCCCCTGCATTAACCTTTTCTCTCTTCTCCTAAATCTCCCAGTTGTATTTTCTCCAGGTGGCTTCCTTTCTCTCTCTTCCCTACATACCTTCTCTTTGATCCTCTCTCTCTCTCTCTCTCTCTCTCTCTCTCTCTCTCTCTCTCTCTCTCCTCTCTCTCTCTCACTCTGTCTCTCTGTCTCTCTTTGTCTATCTCTCTTCTCTCTCTTTCTCTCTCTCCCCTCCCCTGCAAAGACCCCACCACCCTCCACACATGCACACACACTCGCACGCACACACGCACACACACACAAAAGCACAGGAAGGGGATTGTCTCAAAGAGTGGGATGAGGTGGCAGTGTTCAATGTACTGAAATAGTCTATAGTTCATTTATATCTTTGAGTTGGAGAAGTATAAAAATCTCACATACTCAAGTACAAGTTGTACTCTCTGCATCACAAGGCTCCATGTGATCAATATCCATAATCTCTATTTCTATCATATCTGAAGTGATATTCCAAAAGGATAGATCTGTTTCACTTCCCATCTCAACAAATTCTAATGATTCCCTATCAACTCCAAGATCAAACACAAACTATTTTGTCAGTGAAGCCATTCAACCTTAGGTCAAGCTACCTTTTCAGGCTTATTGTATATTACTCCCTTTTATAATTCTGATTAAGTCACACCAAATTATTTTCTGTTTCTCATATGACATTCCACCCCCCCACACCTCCATGCTTTTATACAGGCTGTCTTTCATGCCTAGTTTGAACTCTTTCCTTATCTACACCTATTAAAATCTCTCATTTCCTACAAAGTTCAGCTCAATTACCTCCTCCTCTATAGGCCTCTCCTGACTCTCCCCACCCCCCACCAACTCCAGTTACCAGTGTCTTCCTTCTAAACATAACCATGTATTTATTATATATTTGTAATGAGGCTATTAACTCCATTGGGGTATCATTGTGTGGCTCAAAGACAAACAGAATAGACATCCCTAGGCTTTTCTCCCCTAACCCTTCTCCAAGGGAGATTTTATTTCCTACAAGGTGGGGAAGCAAGAGGTTGGAGCCAGAAGCTTGGCTCTTCTGCTCTGTTCAGAGAGATAATATACCAGAATAGAATTATGTCTATATGCTCCCTTAAATATTGTTATTCTAGGAGATATGGTTTTAAATTTAAGCTAAACTATTTTTTGTTATTCACTAATGGGGAAAGGAGAATAGATAGGTAGATAGGTAGATAGACAGACAGACAGATAGATAGATAGAAAGATGGATAGATGGATAGATGAAAATGTATAAGGTTTGACTTCCTTCCCTCCAAATACCATTTCTACAATGAACATACACATAACATATATATTTATCCATCAATAGCAAAATAGAAATCAGAGAATGCATACATAAGATAATTTATTCCAGACAATACAGAGTGAATAGGCTCTGAAGAGAGAGTGAGTTAACTCAGCTTAACAAAGGGAATCCCAGATTTCACCCAAAGGAAAACTCCCCAGTCTTTAGTGTAGCAATCTGGGGCTGGAAACTGCCAGTTCTCATGTGAGCCTCTTCTATGAACCTTCTCCCTTCAGTAACTCAAAGTGGAGTTGATATTATCTATCTCCTCTCTTGAAGCTGAAAGCCAATAGCACCCAAAGTGACTGCAGTGTCTGAAGTGATACTAAGACTCCTCTCTTCTCTCCCACTCCACTTCACCCCTCATGCAAGTGTGAGTCATTGATCCTACCAATTAAGAAAAATAATCACAACAAGGGCTTTGGGACCTGAGTTAAATATATATTATGTACATACTTGTAAGTAGGCATGTTGTCTCCTCTATTAAATACAAGGTATTTGAGAGTAGGAGTCATTTCATTTTTGTCTTTGAATCACCAGCACCTAAAAGTACCTGCCACATTCTACTTGCAACATAAATGCTTGTTTACTGGTTTATCTCTCTATTTCTATTTCCATCTCTATCTGTTCACTTTTCTTCCAAAATCAAACACACATAAATTCTAAGTATCAGACTTGTAATCTAGATCCCAGGACTCTATGTCCTGGGTTCTTTCCACTTTATCATCCATCAAGCTCCATGTCAATCCCCACTTTCACTGTCAATTCTTCCCTGACCAAGTTCACCCACAGGGATCTCTCCCCCTTCATGTTCTCAGCATTATTTCTTTATTGGAAGAAAGAAAGTTTCAAACTAGATCATCTCTAAAGATCTTTGTAGTTTTTTTTTTTAATTTTGTAATGGTAGGCAACATTTAGATGGGTAGAGAAGAGAAGAGAATAACCCGTATTAATGAAAGTTTCAAAGAACATTCAGGGAAATGTAAGTTGGTCTTTTTGGTCCAAATAGATGGTTCATGCAAACTAATAGTGGGAAATAAGGAAGACAACTTGGGGAGAGCCTTGAGATCCAGACTATGGGATTTGGATTTCACCCTGTTGGCAATGAGGGTGTATTAAACATGTTTGAAGTGATGGGAGAGTGGTGATGAGGGTAAACTTGTTCAGCAAATGGAGTTCATTAATTCTCTCAGATGTTTACACTGTATAGGATTCAGAATGTAATAGACTGGAATAGCTCCAAAGAGACTCTTCAATACTATTGTGTGTGTAATCCCCTCTCCAAAATGCCTAGTCCTATCTGATTAAGTACTGAGGTGAGAGCTGGACCAGAGCCAATGTTATACTAACAAGAATGAAAAACATTGCTTTACAAAGGGGGATGGGAAATAAAATATTGCCTCTTCCCCTTGAACAAAACCCATCTCAGAAAACAAAGGAATTTTAAATAACATTCAGGTCACAACTTCAAAGCACAGTAAAAACCAATTCATGGAATAGCCTGGGGCTGCAGTTCAACCCTTCAAAAGCACATCTGTGACCACATCCTCCCACCTACGATGCTCATGTTACCAGAGACATAAAATTTGGAAATTTAGTCTATCTGGTAGGAGGTATATATGTTAGAAGTAGCAGTGAGAACAGTTCCCAATGAAAGGCATAATGACAGTATAAACCAGCTTCAGAGAACAATCAATGGGGATAAAAGTCTAATTCAATCAGGTTAATCATAGATGTTGGGTAGTAAAAAGACTCAACAATTTTCTATTCTGATGACCCTATTTTGTAAATGAGTATTCTGAGGCCTGGGGAGGTTAAATGGCCGGCCCACATTCACAGAGATAGTAAGTGACAGAAAGGGGCTTTGAATTCAGGTCCTCTGACTCCAGATTCAATATTTTCCCCACTACACTGTGCTACCTCCAGAAATTAAGCATCTAGTCATTTGACAAGCATTTCTTCAGCTCTATAATATATGGAATTAATAAAGGTCAGGAACTGTGAATGCCTCCTGGTCCAGAGTAGTTAACTTGTAGATAGCGTGAAGGGAAATAAAATAAAATCAAGCTGGAAAATTAGCTTTGAGTCAAATAACAGAAGGCCTTAAGTATTAGACTGATTTCCCTTCATGTCCTATAGATGGTATTGAATCAAAGAATATTCCTGAGTAGGGAAGCAGCATGATTTGAATTAAAAATAATAAAATTAACTAACAATTTATTGAATAATCAATATGATAATAGAAAGTTCTGTTGATTCATTAAGGCAATGATTTAAAACCACCCAAGATCCAGCAGACCTAATGACTGCTACACCATTTCTAGTGATTTCATCTGAAAACAAATGTTACTGCCAAAAGTAATCTGAAAAGCATTACTAGGGTTTATCAAGTCTTAGGCAAGACATTGAAGACCTTAAGTTCACAGATGTTGTCATTACTGTTCCACATTGAAATCAAGGGCTTCCGAAGACAAAGGCAGATGATTCCTTCTGCAAGAAAACTTTTCTAGTCCTTAAATTCAGTGCCTTCCTGCTGAGATTATCTCCAAATCCTCCTGAATATTTTTTGTTTGCACATAGCTGTTTCCACATTGTCTCCCTCAGTAGATTATGATCTCCTTGAGAGCAGGAACTGCTTTTTATCTTTTTCTCTATTTCTAGTTCTTAGCACAATTCTTAGCACATAGTAGCTTGACAAATGCTTGTTGACTGACTTGGGAAAAGTTAAGAAAATGGCATCTGGTGGTATGATTATCTAAAAAAATAAAATTAAGGGATGGGAAAGAAGAATGCACTGGGAGAAGGGGAAAGGGGGAAGTAGAATGGGACAAATTAACTGACATTAAAGGGGCTTGAAATAGATTTTACAGTGAAGGGAAAAATGGAGGAAGCAGGAAGAGGAGCACATGAACCTTATTCTCATCAAAACTGGCTCAAAGAAGGACTACTAAACACACTCAGTTTGGTGTAGAAATTTGTCTAACCATATAGGAAAGTAGGAAGGGAAGGGGCTAAGAGAAGTGGGGGAAGCTGATAGATGGGAGGGCAGTTTGGGGGGGTAAAAGTCAGAAACAAAACATTTTTCAGAATGGGCAGGGTAAAAAAAGGAGTAGGATAAAAAGAGGGAAAATGGGATGGAAGGAAATACATAGTTGGTAATCATTACTGTGAAGAAAATTTACAATGAGTTACTTTGATAAAGACTTCATTTCTCAAACATATAGAAAACCGAATCAAATTTATAAGAAATAAGAGCCATTCTTCAAATGATAAATGGTCAAAGGATATGAACAGGCAGTTTTCATACACTGTAATCAAAGCTATCTATAGTCATATAAAAAAAAAGTGTTCTAAATCACTATTGATGAGAGAAACGTAAATTAAAACAACTCTGAGCCACTACCTCACATCTGTCAGATTGGCTAATATGACAGAACAGGAAAATGACAAATGTTGGAGGGGATGTAGGAAAATTAAAACACTAATAAACTATTGGTGAAGTTATATACTGATTCAACCATTCTGAAGAGAATTTGGAACTATACCCAAAGGGCTATAAAACCATGCATACCCTTTGACCAAGCAATACCACTACTGGATCTGTATCCCAAAGAGATAAAAAACAAAAAGGAAAAGGACCTATGTGTACAAACAATTTTATAGCAGCTCTTTTAGTTGTGGCAAAGAATTAGAAATTGAGGGGATGTCCATCAGTTGAAGAATGGCTGAACAAGTCGTTGTATATGATCGTGATGGAATGCAGATCAGATACTTTTTCTTTATTTTTTTTCTTTTTTTTGTTTATGCTTTCTTTCACAGAATGACTTACATGGGAATGTGTTTTGCATGACTTCATATGTATAACCAATGTAAAATTGCTTGCCTTCTAAATGAGGAGGGAGTGAGGGAAGGAAAGAATTTGGAACTCAAAATCTGAAAAAAAAGAATGTTAAAATAGTTTTTATATGTAATTGGGAGAAATGAATTATGAAATAAGAAGAAATGGCATCTGACAATGGAATTTAGATTTTTGGTACGTGGTTTATCAAATAAGGACGAGAAGCTTCTAACCAGAGATGGAGTTCCCCTAACAAACCTATAAAGAATGTCTTTGTCCAAAATCTTTACAAAACTAATCAAAATTATATTAATTTAAAAATTAAATGGTGGGGGAAGGATTATTAGTAGATATATAGCAACACAAATATCATAGAGAGTTATTACATTGTAGTAATAAAATATCATTAAATTTACCAAAAGACAAAATCCAAAAAAGAGCTAATAAAATATCAATTGCCTAAAATATATGTACAAATCCACAAATTATTGATAACAATCAAAAGAAACTAGAGATTCTAATGTAAAGAGATAAATTTCATAGGATTGTAGAGTTACATAAATTAGAGTTGGATGGAAACTTAATGGCGATTTAACTAAACTATATCTAAGAGAAAGGGAGAGAGCGAGAGAGAGAGACAGAAAAAGAGAGAGAGAGAGAGAGAGAGAGAGAGAGAAAGCACACCTACATCAGACTATTTCCAGCCATCATCTAGCTCCTAGTTCTTTCTGGAACCAAGGAGAACAATCTAATCTCTTGTCTACATGGTAACCTTTCAAATATTTGAAGAAAAACACTTGATCATATCCTCTTTCAGTTTTTTTTTTTCCATATGCAGACTAAACATTTCCAGTTGCTTCTATTGAACCTCATATGGCAGGTCATAAGGAATCTTCACCATTCTGGATACCTTTCTGTGGACTCTATTTCATCAATATCTCTCCTAAACTATAACTCCCAAAGCAGAACACAGTACTCCAGGAACAGTCTTAACAAAACAAAGTATATTAGCATAATCATTTCTTGTTCCTGGAAGTTCTGTCTTTTAATTTACTGTAAGATCACACTAGCTATTTTGGTTCTTATATCACACTGTTGACTCCTATTAACATCTTTATTAAGACTAAAACCTTTAGATGTTTTTCAGACAAACTACTGTCTAAACATATTTTCCCAATCTTGTATTTGTGAAGTCATTTTTGCCATAATAATAATCTATTTTATTTGTGTCCATTAAATTGAATTTTATTTGATCAAGCCCAAATGTTACCCATTATCAAAATATTTGGGGTTCCTTTTCTGACATTCAATATTTTGGCTATCCCCCTCAACTTGGTGTAACTTCAAATTTTGATGTCTTTTTTCCCCCAAGTGATCAATAAAAATCCTAAATAGCATAGGACCAAGAATAGTGAATTGACACATTTTGTTGAAGTCCCGCTTCCTAGGTGGCATTGATCTATCAACAACTACTCTTTGAATCCAGGCATTCAGCCAGTTCTGAATGCATCTAATTATATTATTGTCTAGCCAACATCTCTCTATCTTTTTTATGAGAGTAGCACAAAATATCTCATAAACTTCTTTGCTACAACCTAGGTGAATAGTATACATATATATATATATATATGTATGTATGTATGTATGTATATATATAGCATTCTTCAGCTCTTTCAGTATAAAAACCCTATAAATGAAATGTGGTTAAGTCTGGAATGACCTATTCTAAATGAAACCTTGCTGACTCTTTGTTATCCTTACTTCCTTTTATAGATGTTCACTAAATATCTCTTTGCTAATGCATTCTAGAATTTTCCCAGGAATAGAAGTCATATTTGCAGGTTCCATTCTCTAATTTCTAGGAAAGTTAAAACAATGGCTGTCCTCTAGTCTTGTTCTAAAAAATATTTCAATGATGATTGATAGTTTCTTAGCAATCATATCTGCCAGTTCTTCCTGTTCTTGGGTATTAGCTCTTTTACTAACCATTTTCCTGTCATTTCAGCCCAAAACTTATTCTCCTTGGGAAAAATAGACCCAGAAAAGCAATTGAACAACTCCACCTTGTCTGTGGCATCAGTGATCGTTATTCATTCTACCCTAAAAACTGACTGGTCTTATATTTTCGTTAATCCTCATTCTTCCCCCCACTAACCCCACCTCCCACAGACAAGAGCTTTTTTATTATTTTTAACTTTATTAATTTATTTTGATTTATCAACAATCACTTCCATAAGCTTTTGAGTTTTAAATTTTTCTCCCCCTCCTTCCCCATTTCCCTCCCCAAGATGGTACATAATCTGATATAGGCTATACATATACATTCCTATTAAACATATTTTCACATTAGTGATGTTGTAAGGAAGAATTAGAACCTATAGGAGGAACCACCAGAAAGAGGAAACAAAACACAACAGAAGAAAAAAAATAGCAAATAGTATATTTTGATCTGCATTCAAACTCCATAGTTCTTTCTTTGGATATGGATAGCATTTTCCATTATGAAGCCTTTGGAGATGATGATCCTTGTGTTGCTGAGAAGGGTTAAGTCTATCAATATTAGTCATCACACAACATGGCTGTTACTGTGTACAACATTCTCCTGGTTCTGCTCACTTCATTCCGAGTCAGACCATACAAGTCTTTCCAGGTTTTGCTGAAGTCAGCCTGTTCATCATTTCTTATAGCACAATAATATTCCATTACAGTCATATACCACAACTTCTTCAGGCATTCCCCAATTGATGGCCATCCTCTCAATTTCCAATTCTTTGCTACCACAAAACAAACTTCTATAAATATTTTTGTACATGGTACCTCAGAGTTATTTTGATTTGCATTTCTCTAATCCATAGTGATTTAGAGCATTTTTTTTCATATGACTATAGATTGCTTTAATTTCTTCCTCTGAGAACTGCCTGTTCATCTCCTTTGACCATTTATCAATTGGGGAATGGCATATTTTTATAAATTAGACTTAGTTCTCTATATATTTTAGACATGAGGCCCTTATCAGAGACACTGGTTGTAAAAATTCTTTCCTAATTTCTACTTTCCTTCTAATCTCAGTTGCATTGGCTTTGTTTATGCAAAAACTTTTCAATTTAATGTAATCAAAGTTACCCATTTTGCATTCTGTAATGCTCTCTGTCTCCTATTTGGTCATGAATTCTTCTGTTCTCCATAAATCTGATAGGTAAACTATTCTTTGCTCTCCCAGTTTGCTTACAGTATCAGCCTTTGTATCTAAATCATGAACCCATTTTGACTTTATTTTGGTATATGGGGTGAGATTTTGGTCTATGCCTAGTTTCTGCCACATTTTTTTCCAATTTTCCCAGCAGTTTTTGTCAAATAGTGAGTTTTTATCCCAGTAGCTGGGGTCTTTGGGTTTATCAAATAATAGATTACTGTAGTCATTAACTACTGTGTCTTGCATGCTTAGCGTATTCCACTGATCCACCACTCTATTTCTTAGCCATTACTAAGCAGTTTTGATGATTGCTGTTTTATAATACAATTTAAGATCTGGAATGGCTAATTGTCAAGAGATTTTTTTTAAGCTTTTTATGTTGATTTTAGTTTTCTTCACTATCTTTAGAGTATTTTTAGCTTTAACTCTCTTTATACTCTTGTTACTGTACGTTGTTATGCTTTTTATTTCCTCTTTTGTTGACTTTGCTTCCATCTTCTGCACATGACATTTTAAAATTGAAGTTGGTTAGTGAGTTCTCTGTACTTTCACATTGATGTCTTTAGGACATTACTATATTTCCTCCACCTTTAAATTATCTCTCTTGGTGTCTTTAGCATTTCATTCCTGAGATGCTCCCATCCCTGTGAGAATGATATCCATTGTAGAATTTCATTATATGTTATCCTCTTCTCCTTCTTATCAACTCTTTGAAATCACTTCTCAAATCTAAGAGGCATGTTAAGCTCTACCTAGCTCTCCTTTACTCTATCACCACAACAAGGAAGCACTGGCCCCATGCCCTCTCATTTCCCTCCAGCAATCAGGTCTTCTTTTTTTGTTTTGGGAGGGGAGAGAGAGAGAGAGAGAGAGAGAGAGAGAGAGAGAGAGAGAGAGAGAGAGAGAGAAACCTCCTCATTAACATTATTTATATAGTATGTTCAGATGACAAAACATATTTCTATTGATACTGTCTATATAGTATGACCAGGTAACAAAAATTGCACTGCTTCTCCTTCTACTTGTATTCACTTGAATGTTCTACACCCTGTTCTCCTCTTATTGTCCTGTTTATCCTCACATGATTACAACTTCTTGAGTATTTTATATTTTTGAAGGTATTCCTCTATGTCCTTTGTGCTTTCCATTTTCTTAGCAAATAACTGCATTTTATGTCTTTATTACTCTTTTATTTCTTCTGGTTTTGCTGTGACTTCATCTTGTTGATTTGCTAGTTATTGCATTGATTTTCTGTGTTCTTCTTTTTATTCATTTTAGCTATGGGTTTCTCAGTGTTATTAATCTTTTCAAAAAGTTGATTTTAGTTTTATAGATTATTATTTTGTTTTCTTGGTTCCAATTTGTTAATTTCCCCTGTAATTTTAATATCTCCACTTTTGTGCTTATTTAAGGTTTATTTATTATTGAATTTGGAATTTTGTAAATGCATATTCAGTTAGTTAATCTTTTTATTTTTCTATTTTGTTAATGTATTATCATAAGGTTTTGATTTTCCCTCTAAGGACTGCTTTAGCTAGCTCTCACAAATTTCAGTATGCTGTTTAAACATTAGCATTTTCTTTTACATAGTTATTAATTGTTTCTATGATTTGTTCTTTGACCCAATAATAAAAGATTTCATTGTTAAGCCTGCATTTGTGTCTGTATCTTATGTTTGTGGTCCCTGAACCAATCTCTATTCTTATTTTGTAGTATGTAGTGACTATTTCTGCCTTTTTGCCTTTATTTTCAATATCTCTATGTCCTACTACATGGTTAATTTTTGTGAAAGTCCCATGGGCTCTGAGATATACATTTATTTACCTATTTTCCCTTCTGTTTATCTTTCTTTTACATTTATATAAAACTGAGAGAGTAATGCTGAAGTCTTCTGTCACTATTGTGTTACTGTCTATGAATTCTTGAGTCTCAGGTTTGTTTTTTTTTTTAATAAATTTAGATGCTAAGGCATCTGGATCATACTTTTATTGGTTTGTTGGCTCTAGTTCATTTAAGGATAAAATAGCTTCTTTGTAACTTTAAAAATATTTGTTTTTGCTTTTTCTAATAAAATGATGGCAAATCCTAATTTTTTGGATTCATTTAATGCATAATAATATTTCCATCTCAGTTTTATTTGTGTGTCTTTGTTTTTTTTAATGTGCTTCTCATAAGCAACAGAGTGTAGGATTTTGTTTTCTTATCCAATCTGTCACTTTTTTTTCCATTTTATTGGATTGTTTAATCCATTCACAGTTAAAGATATAACAGAATTTTATTTTCTTCCATCTGTTTCCAAAGATGTTTTTTAAGTTATGATTTTTTCCTATTCTTTCATGAACAGTGTTATCTCCCTTCAATTATTTTACTTTGTTAAGATGACTCTATTCCCACTGACTCTCTTCCCCTCCACCCCTGACCCCTCTTTCATTTGTTACCTTTTTCCTTTTATGTTTTCATTTATTTGTTCCTCTCTCCTATTCTTTCTATCTATCTATCTATCTATCTATCTATCTATCTATCTATGTTTTCCCCCCTTTTTTCCTATCAGTCATATGTTACACCTTCCTCTCTATCCCTTCAACTAGTTTTTTTATTATTTCATTTCTGCAATCCTTTCCAAAAAATGTATTTTTTTACTCTCTCCATTATCTATATTATCTTTCTCTTTACTATAGATCTTCATTCTCTGATTTGGAATCCCTATTATGATCTAGCCCAAGGATGAGGAACCTGTGGCCTCAAGGCCACAAGTGGCCTTCTAGGTCCTTGGGTGCAGCCTTTTGACTAAGTCCAAGTTTTATAGAACAAATCCTTTTATTAAGGGAATTTGTTCTGTGAAGTTTGGATTCAGCCAAAGGGTCACATCTGAAGACCTAGAGGGCCGCATGTGGCCTTGAGACTGTCCACAGTTTACTCACTCCTGATCTAATCTCTCTTTTCTCTGTGCTGGTTATACAATCAACCCACCCATTGTATACAGTCTAGGCTCTGATCTCTAGGTGCTTTCTACATTCTAGTTTTTACTTAACCCACGGATGACCCTTTTCTGTTGTGCTTCATTCTCAGAACAATGCCAATTGTTGCATGTGTCAGAGAAAATATTGACCTGTGGTAGGGCAAGTCCTCACTAATCTATACCCTCCCTTGTTGACCATTTTTTTTTACCTTTGCCTGGAAATCTCCTCCCTATGTCCATGATCTCCCACTCTTTCAAATGATAGTTTCCTCCAGGGCTTCCACCTCACCCCACCTCTCAGGACAAGTAGACTTTTTAGACACCAAATCTCCCAGGCCTCATTTAGTGTAAAGTCTTCTTTTCTTGTCACCCAAAGAAGTATTCATCAGTGGAACTCCCTCTCATCTCCAAAGTAGGGTCTCCTTTCTCTCCCTTCATTTTCAATCTTCCTCCCTCCTCTTACTTTCTCCCCCATGAGCCTCTTTTCTTTCTCAGGGCACAAAGGGCACTTTCCCTTCATAGCTAGCCCTTTATTTGACCCTGACACATCATTCATTATTCTCTGTTCCCTAGATGGCCTCTCCTTTTTAGTTCATTCTCTCATCAAAATCAATTACAGGTCATGTCATCATCTGCCTAATGTCATAGTCCTCTTCGAGAACAAAGGACAACGACAACTACAATATGTTGTGATGACAAGCATTCACCTATAGGCATGGTTTCACCAGGTTCATTCCATAATGCCTTGTCTACCTCTTCACCATTAGTTCTACCAGATTTCTCCCTTTACCTCTGAAGTCTCTTTTTGTTGTCACTTTCTTGTTATTACTGTCTGCATTTGTTCACTCCAGTTGTAATTCTGCTGTTTGAGGTGATCAAGAAACAAATACTCTTTACAATTTTAAAAAACAGTTCTAAAAATGTTTCTAAAATGTTTCAAACTCTTCTTTAATATTGAATATCCATCCTTTAAAGGTAAAGTCAGATTTTCAGGATAGGATACCTAGGCTCCAATGTTCTTCAGAACACATTATTCCACTCCATTCTCCTTTTTTAAGTGGGTACAAAATAGTCTTGCATAATTCAAATATATATATTTTTTGTATTTGCCTGTTTTTTCTTTTGATGGCTTGCATGACTTGTTTCTGAATTAAACTGGTAAATTTAACTGTCTGTAGTTTGCAGCCTTGTATTTTTTCCCCGAAAACCATTTATGAATTCTTTCAATTGTGATTTCATTTTCTATGTTCAGAAGTTTTGGGAAGTTCTCTTCTATTAAGTTATTTTTTTGGCCTATTGTATTCTTCTGGGAGAATACCTACGATCCTTAGATTGTCTATGTATCCTGTCTTCAAGAACAGAATATTTTGCTTGCATAATGAGTATATATTCCTTTAATGTTTTTTTTTTAATTTTTGCCTCTCTTTTTCTAAGTTGCCTTTCACATTTATGTATTTGGATTCCCAATCTATTTTTCTTTCTCTTGTTTCTTTAGTGAGTCTTGAGATTGCAAATTCCAGTTTTGTTTTGTTTTGTTTTGTATTCTATTCTTATTATTTTTACTTTGAGGGCCATAAATTCTGCTCTCACAATTTTAATTTCTCTTTTAAACCACTCAGGAAGGGCATGTTACAGTTCCATAATCTCCTCAAATTCCACAGGGTCCTCTGTCTCTTCTAGTGTTAGATCATTTTTCTTCATTTTGTAGTATTTATTCATAGATAACAACTCATTTACTAGATCTGGAGGCCATATTTCCTTCCATTACTGTTTTCCTGTTGATTTTTTCTGTTTATATTAAATGTCTTTGAGATTTCTTCTTTTGAAATCTTTGGTACTTTCAGTCTCTTATCCCCCTCCCCTCCTTTATTTTTCTTATCATTCACTTCTTGCTTCCTCCATTCTGATTATGGTTTCTTTGGGGACTAGATCTCACAACATCACAACCTTTTCCCACATTGGGCAATTCATAGTTCCTCAGCCTTGTTCTCTGTCCTAATTGGCTTTGGGGTGGTCAGAAATGGCCCCATATGGATGCTGTGCTCTTCAGACTAGATGAAGTGCTGCATAGCTACCCACATGCAATGTGTCCTGTCCTGGTGACCTGTCCCACTCCTTCTGCTCCCTAGTTCTCTGGCCCAGAACCAGAAGTTCAGAGCTTGCTGATGCTGACACTTCAGAGCTTTGCAGCACCAGTGCTTCAGGCTGCAATCCCTAGCTGGATTTTGCTCCAGAAGGATCGTGAACAAACTGGTTGTTGAGGCCAGAGCAAACTTTCATAGATTGGGGTCACGATCTCTATGACACTGGAAAGATGGAGGACAGAATTGGTTGTAGGGGTAGGTTTTAATATAAGCATGTGTTGTTTCATTAGGTCTGGCAGTGTGACCTTGCTGCTAGGCCCATAGGAGATGGGGAAAGTGTGGCAAGTAGGCGCAGGGTCAATAAGCAGCATTCTTGGGCTATTTTTTGTTTCTTTTGGAATCTAGGCATCCTAGGCCATGGAAATAGCTGAAGTTATATTATCTTTGATGTGTAATTTCTGTTTTGGAGAGGATTGAGAGGTCATGGGAATTAGAGAAGAGTTCAGACTTCCACATTGTTGCTCATATGACCTGGAAGTTCATGACTGTAACTTATTAATATATAATATTATCTATCCCACACCTTTTACTTATCATGTTTCTTTTGAATAAAGAAAATCAGCCAAGGTTATATGGTCTCCTTCATATTATTGAGAGTAACTGGTATGCGACCCATGACCCAGAACATATAACTCTGGGAGGGTATATAAATTACAAAAGCAACAGGGTAGGTAAAAAGAAGAGGCAGAGTAGTAGTATTTAATATTAGAAAGATAAACTCATGTGAATAAATCTAATAAGTGAGCAATGGGGAAAAAACATTTTAAAGATATTTGAGAACATTTGATTGACAAAAACAAAAAAAATACTAATGCAATAATACTCTCATGAGAATTTTGATGCTGCTAGGTGATATGATAGATACAGAGATGGACTTGGAGACAGGAAGCCCTAAGTTCAAATCCTGCCTCAACCATTTACTAACTTGTATGATACAGAGCATGTTACTTAACTTGCATCTCAGCCTCAGTTTACTCAGCCATAAAACTGAAATAATGTACTCCACTGGATTGCTGAAAATATCAAATAAAGCACTTCACTGGATTGCTAGAAATATCAAATTAGATAATATGACAAGTTCTTTGTAAACCTTAAAGTACATATAAATGTTAGTTATAAGTAATCAAAGTGAGGTAATTAGGTGAAGGGAGAAAGGAAGGAATCAAGCATCTCTTAAGAGCTCAGTGTATGTCAGGCATTTTGCTAAGTACTGGAAAAACAAATACAGTGGAAAAGAAAGACGGACTGTCATCAAGGCGGTTGCATTCAGGATATGTAAAGGAAGCTGCAATACACAAAGGGAGCTGAAAATTTAGGTGGAAAGGAAGAGGGGAGATTAAAGTACCCAGCTCAGAGGTATGAGTTTGAAGTTCAAATATCAGGAGATAGAGGGAGGCTAGCTTGGGCTCCTTCATTAAATGGAGAACCCAGGAGGAACTCAACAATGGGAGAAGTGGGCAGGTCTATCAGAGAGATATTCCTGCTTGAGTAAGCCACAGTTGGATGTTAGGTTTTCCAAGGCAAGGAGGCATGAGACAATGAGAGGAGTTTAAGAATGAGACAATACTAGAGGTATTATTTTGAAGTCCAAAACATTAATGTAGTACTGGTGGAGAGTTGGAGACTTCAATTATCTTGACATATGCTACAGCTCTCTCTCTTTATCCAAAGTAGGGCAGCTAATATTTTTACTTGTAATAATTATAATTTCACTCTTTAAATATAGAAAAAAACCTTAATAATTTATTTCCAAGATCTGATTTTACCAACAAGGAATTAATACTAAATCTGGTAGGTAGTGAAAGGATCATGAATAGAAGACACTACTTCATATTAGAATCTGAGACAGTAGAGAGGAAAATTGGGCATAGTGTGACATGCATGCTATGTTTGAGGAGAGCAGATTTCAAGAAGTTCAAAGAAAGGATAGATAGGACCATAACCATTTAATTTCTATGAGGTTACAGAGCCTAGATGATGGAGAAAAGGCAGGGTCTTGCCTGAGCTCTCCCCAAAACCCTTCTAAAAGAAAACTTTAAATAATGCTTCAAAAAAACAATTTTTCAGCCCAAAACAACTTAGAAGGTTGGCAGGAAAGGTCTGTTGCATGAGGGTGAGAGTGGAGCATAGTCCAGCACAGCAGTTTTCAGTCCTCTCAGTCCACAGACAGTAATGGGGCCAGAAAGCTGGTCAAGAAGAGGTTACAGGGGTCTCTTTGCTGGCACTGGGAATGGAGCTCTGTTGCATTGCTAATTCTTGGTTCTGGGTCTCAGTCCCAGGGTGCGAAGGAGCACTAGTCCACCAGAGCTTCTGGCCACAGGAAAGCTTAGACCCTGATCACAGTTCCAGGGCATAAAATAGTACTTATGTTCACTTGCAGACCAGAGCACATTTCAGGAGAATAGTAAACACAACCTTTCCAAAAAGAAACCACTTTGGAAGAACTGAAAACTTATAGTTCCCAAGAATTATCTCTGAAAACAGCTGCACAAAAAAAAAATCTAAATCTTAAGACAGTGCTTCCTGCACTCCAGAAGCAGTGCCTCACTTTAGCATAAAGGTAAACATCACAAAATAGGATGGAAAAAATGAACAAACAACAGAAAAAAAGATACCAATTATGGAAAATTACTATGGTGACGGGGAAAATCAAAACACAAATTCAGGAGACAACAAAGTCAAAACTGCTACATTGAAAGCTTCAAAGAAAAATAAGAATTGATTTCAGGCCATGGAAGAGCTCAAAAAATGATTTTAAAAATTAAGTAAGGAAAAGAGGAAAAACTGGGAAGAGAAATTAGAGTGTTGCAAGAAAATCATGAAGAAAGAGTCAACAGCTTGGTAAGGTGGCACAAAAAATTCTGAAGAAAATAACTCCTTAAAAAGCATAATTGGCCAAGTGTAAAAGGAGGTACAAAAGTTCATTTATGAAAAAGACTCCTTAAAAAGAAGCATTGGGCAAGTGGAAGTAAATGATTTTATGAGACTTCAAGAAACAACAAATCAAAATCAAAAAAATGAAAAAAAATAGAATAAAATGTTAACTATCTCATTGGAAAAACAACTAACCTGGAAAATAGATGCAAGAGAGATAATTTAAGAATTACTGGAGTACCTGAAAGCCATGATTTAAAAAAAAGACAAGCTTAGACATCATCTTTCAAGAAATTATCAAGGAAAACTGCCTTGACATTCTAAAATCAGAGGGAAAAATAGAAATTAAAAGTATCCATCCATCACCTCATGAAAGAGACCCCAAAATGAAAACTCCTAAGAATATTATAGCCAAATTCTAGAACTCCTAGGTCAAGGAGAAAATACTGCAAGTAGCCAAAAAGAAATAATTCAAATATTGTGGAGCTACAGTCAGGAAAACACAAGATTTAGCAGTTTCTACATTAAAGAATATAAGGGCTTGGAGTTAGGATATTCGGAGGGACAAAAGAGTTAAATTACAACTAAGAATCACCTACCCAGCAAAACTGAGTATAATCCTTCAGGGGGGAAAAATGGATATTCAATAAAACAGAGAGCTTTCAAGCATTCCTGATGAAAAGACCAGAACTGAATAGAAAATTTGACTTTCAAATACAAGACTCAAGGAAAGCATAAAAAAAAATAAATAGGAAAGGGAAATCATAAGGGATTCAATAAAGTTAAACTGTTTACTTTCCTATATGGGAAAATGATACTTGGAACTCCTAAAAACTTTCCAATTATTAGGGCAACTAAAAGAAGTACATATATAGGTGACAGGTATGAGTTGAATATAATGGGATAATTATCTAAAAAAAATTAAAGTGTGAGAAAGAGAAATGCACTGGGGAAAGGGGAAAGGGAGAGGTAGAATAGGGTAAATTATCTGATATAAAATAAGTGTTAAAGAGCTTTTACAGTGGAGGAGAATGTGAGAGGTATTGGGGTGGGGGTGGGGGTGTGGTGAACCTTACTTTTATTGAAATTGTATCAAAGAGGGAATTACATACACACTGAGTTGGGTATAAAAATCTATCTTGCCGTACAGGAAAGTAGGAGGGGAAGGGGATAAGAGAAGGGGAAAGTGATAAAAGGGAGAGCAAACTAGAGGAGATAAGAGTCAAAAGTAGAACAATTTAAAATGGACAGGGCAAAAGGAAAAAGATAGTAGGATAAACAGGGGGAGAAGAAGAAGGAGAGAAATACATAGTAATCATATCTGTGAAAAAAAATTACAGCAAGTTTCTTTGATGGAGACATAATTTCTCAAATATATAGAGAACTGAGTCAAATGTATAGAATTTGATTAATAAATGATCAAATTGATAAATGATGAAAGGAGATGAACAGGCAGTTTTCTGATGAAGTAATCAAAGCTATCTATACTCATATAAAATGCTCTAAATCACTGTCTAATAGAGAAATGCAAATTAAAACAACTCTGAGCTACCATCCCACACTTATCAGATTGTTTAATATGACAGAAAAGAAAAATTATGAATGTTGGAGGGGATGTGGGAAAATTGAAACAAACTTACTGTCGATAAAGTGTTATACTGATTCAACCACTCTGTGGAGAAATTTGGAACTGTGTCCAAAAGATTATAAAGCCATGCATATCCTTTTGTTTTTATATTATTTTTTGAATTACATGTAAAGACAATTTTTAAAATTCATTGTTTTAATAAAATTTCTAATTCCAAAATTTCTCCTTCCCTCCCTTCCCAAGATGGTAAGCAATTTGATAGAGGTTATATATGTGTAATCCTGTAAGACATAGTTACATATTAGTCATGCTGTGAAAGACGAAACAGTTTCATGCATACTCTTTGACCAAAACTACTACTACAAGGTCTACATCCCAAAGAGATTTTAAAAAAAGGAAAAGGATGTATATGTACAAAAAATATTTATAGCAGCTCTTTTAGTGGTCACAAGGAATTGGAAATTGAGGGTATGTCCATCAAGTGGGGAATGGCTGAACACATTTTTGCATAGGATTGTGATAGAATGCTATTGGGCTATAAGAAATGACAAGCAGAATGCTTTCAGAAAAACAAGGGGAGACTTACATGAACTGATACAAAGTGAAATGAGCAGAACAAGGAAAACATTGTATACAGTAACAGCAATATTATATGATGATCAACTGTGAATGATTTAGCTATTCTCAGAAATACAATGATCCAAGACAATTTTGAAGGACTTCTGATGAAAAACGATATCCATCTCCAGAAAAAGATTGATGGAGTCTGAATGCAGATGAAAATCTACTATTTTTTCCTTACTTTATTGTTCTTGTTTTTTTTTTCTGTGTCTTCTTTCACAACATGAATAACATGGAAACATGTTTTGCATGTCTGATCATGTGTAATCTATATCAAATTGCTTGCCTTCTCAATGAGGGTTGAAGGAAAGGGAGGGAGGGAGAGAATTTAGAACTCAAGATTTTTTAAGTTAATATTAAAAAGTGTTTTTATGTGTAATGTGGAATAAATGAAATATTAAATTAAAAATAAAAATAAAATCTCTATAGAAGTTAACCAGGAAGTGATGGAAAACTTTTAAGAAGGGAATTTTATAGATCCAAATAAAAACAATGTCAGTGAGGAAGTAAAAAGAGAGTTGTCTAAGGGGGCTGATGTGGAAGCACTGTGGAGTTCACAGTGGGGAAAGAGTAGAAAACTAAT
Source organism: Vombatus ursinus (assembly GCF_900497805.2). NCBI lineage: Eukaryota > Metazoa > Chordata > Mammalia > Diprotodontia > Vombatidae > Vombatus > Vombatus ursinus. The sequence continues at coordinate 5,517,751 of NW_020954564.1, read as the reverse complement.
TAGCAATGGTGTTGATTACTAAAGTCCAGAATGAGCTAGCCTGGCAATCAAACAAGAATAACAAAAATGTGTGGGATTTTTATTTTTATTATTTTTATTTTATTTTATTTTTATTATTTTGTTGTTGGTGTTGTTGCTATTATTATGAAAGGTCAGGATGGAAGAAGAGAACCAAAGTAAAGATAAAACTAATGATTGGAATACTGATGCCTGAGGACAGCAAGTAGGTGAATATTACAACCTCTTTGTTTTTTCTTAACATACGGAAAATGAATTTTGGATTAGAATGCAATAGAATTAAAATACCAAATAGGAAGTTGAAATAGTATAAGTAGGCAAAAATTGAGAGAGTACCAACAATTCATTCTTGATTAGTTTAAATTACTAAACCAATATGACCTATATATCCAAGTGCTGAATGAATTGGCTGTTTTGATTGCAAAATCAGCATGAGTGATGTCTGACAAATCTTAGAGAATGGAAGGTCAATCAATCAGCAAGCAGTTATCTTGCACCTACTCTGTGTCAGACATTGTGCTAGAATGTCAAGAATGACACAATCCTTAATCTCAAGGTATTTACATTCTTATAGGAAATTTATGATAGGACCAGAGAAAGGTGAATATGGTACCAATTTTAAAAAATGGAAGGGAATAGAGGCTAAAAATCACAGATGAATGAGGTTGGCTTCAATTCCTATTAACATTCTCAAATATATTATTAAGAAGCAGGTTACTGAACATTTAGAAAGGGAAGTAATGAACAGAAAGCACTAACATGACTGTATTAAGAACAAATCATCCTAAATTAGCTAATTTCCTTTTTTTACATCATTAATAGACTGGTAGATCAGAAGAATTATAGAAATATAGGTTACCAATATTCATACACTAGTAATTAGGACTAGTTTAATGTTTAGACATGTAGAATAGTCATTTATGTTTCATTGTCAATTTGAAAAGAAAGAAATTGGTGAGTTTGGTCTAGGAGAGGGAGAGGAGAATAATAATAGTTATTAAGTATTTAAAAGGTCTCCATGCATAAAAGGGAACAGACATTTTCTGCTTGACTCCAGAGGCCAGAACAAGGTACATTTGGTGGAAGTTGTAAAGAAGTATATGTAGCCTTCAGGGGGAAAAAAAAAAAAAAACTTCCTAACATTTAGAGCTAATTAAAAGTAGAATAAACTACCTTGATGATAACAGATTTCACCTTACTGTGGGTCTTTAAGCAAAGGATGGATGACTATTTGTTGGGTTTGTTTTAGAAGGGATTTTTTTTTTCAGACATGATTTAGTCTCGATGTATTCTGAGCTACCTCTCAACTCTGAAATTCTTTAATTATCTACTGTATTCCCCAAATTGTGTTAGGCATTGAGGAAATTGATTTAAAAGCAAAAGCAGAGGTATCTTTGGGTGCAAAAACATCAGGACAGCTAAATATTTAATTTGATTCCTGCTTACTAACTAGCTATGTTGCCTTGGACAAGTCACTTAACAACTAGACCTTTAGATCTGAAAGGGGCTATAGAGATCATCTGCTCTAATCTTTTCAACATATAAATGAGAAAACAGAGGAACATCCAGGTGGCATAGTAGATAGAATGCTGGCCCTGAAGTCAGGAGGACCTGAGTTCAAACCCAACCTCAGACCAAATACTTGACACTTACTAGCTGTGTGACCCTAGGCAAGTCACTTAATGCCAATTGCCTTATAAATAAATGAGAAAACAGAAACAAAGGAGACATTTAAATAAGGTTTTCTGACTTAATGGAAGAACTGGGACTACAACCCAGGAATTTTGACAGAGTCTAATGCTCTTTTCATGACATCATTACTGCTCTGAGTTTCAGTTTACTAACATAAATATGGGAACAATAATCAAGTGTCCTGGTAACCTCACAAAGATGTTTTAAGGGTTAATTAGTATAGTGTTAAAAAAAACCAGTGGATTTAAGAGAATAAATCAGTCAACAAGCATTTAAGTGCCACTTATGTGAAAGGCACTGTGCTAAGTGTTTGGAATACAAAGAAAGGCAATACATAGTCCTTGCCCTCAAGAAGCACACACTCTAATGAAAAAGACAACAAGTAACCCAATATGTACAAATATATAATGTACCCAATATAAAGGATAAACTAAAAAGATATTCAACAGAAGATAGGCACTTGAAATAGGGGGATTGGGACCATCTTCTTGTAAAATATGCAATTTTAGTTAGAACTTGAAAGAAGCCAGGGAAGCCAAGAGGCAGTGATGAGAAGGAAGAGTATTTCAGACATGAGGAACAGCCAGTGAAAAAATCTTAAACCTGAAAATGGGGCATCTTATTCAAGCAACCACATGGAGGTTAGTGTCACTGAATTGAAGAGTACCTGGGGTCAATGGGGGAATAAAAGTTAAGAAGGGGTGGGTGTGCTAGAAAAAAATAATAACAAGATTCATTTGGAAAAACAAAAGTTCCCAAATATCAAGGGAACAAATGAAAAGAAGTGCAGGGGAAGGTGGCCTAGTCTTTCCAGATCTTAAATTGTATTATAAAGCAGCAATCATCAAAACTACTTGATACTGGCTAAGAAATAGAGTAGCGGATCAGTGGAATAGGTTAGGTATGCAAGACACAGTGGTCAATGACTATAGTAGGCTAAAATTTGATAAACCCAAAGACCCCACCTTCTGGGATAAGAACTCACTATTTGACAAAAATTGCTGGGAAAACTGGAAAAGATTATGGCAGAAACTAGGCATAGACCAAAATCTCACCTCATATACCAAGATAAAGTCAAAATGGGTTCATGATTTAGATATAAAGGCTGATACTATAAGCAAACTGGGAGAGCAAGGAATGGTTCACCTATCTGATTTATGGAGAACAGAAGAATTCATGACCAAAAAGGAGATAGAGAACATTACAAAAAGCAAAATGGATGACTTTGATGACATTAAATTGAAAAGTTTTTGCACAAACAAAGCCAAGGCAACTAAAATTAGGAAGGAAGCAGAAAAATGGGAAAGAATTTTTACAACAGTGTCTCTGATAAGGTCCTCATTGCTAAAATATTTAGACTAATTTAAACTAATTTAGACTATTTAAACTAAGTCAAATTTATAAGAATGCAAGTCATTCCCCAATTGATAAATGGTCAAAGGATATGAACAGGCAGTTCTTAGATAAAGAAATTAAAACAATCTATAGTCATATGAAAAATGCTCTAAATCACCATTGATTAGAGAAATGCAAATCAAAACAACTCTGAGGTACCACATCACACCTATCAGATTGGCCAACATGACAAAACAAGTAAATGATAAATGTTGGAGAAGAAGTGTGAAAATTGGAACACTAATGCAATTTAGAACTACGCCCAAAGGGCTATAAAAATGTTCTTAGCCTTTGACCCATCAATAGAATAGCCACATTGTGCATTGACTAACTTTCATAGACTTAGCCCTTCTCAGCAATGCAAGGTTCTAAGACATCTCCAAAAGTCTTATGATGGAAAATGCTATCCACATCCAAAGAAAAAACTATGGAGTTTGAATACAGATAGAAGCATACTATTTGCTATTTTTTTCTTCTGCTTTGTTTTGTTTCCTCTCTCTTGTGATTCCTCCTATTGGATCTAATTCTTCCTTACAACATGACTAATGTGAAAATATGTTTAATAGGAATGTATATGTATAGCCTATATCAGATTACGCACCATCTTAGGGAGGGAGGGGATAGGGAGGGGGAGAAAATTTAAAACTCAAAAGTTTATGGAAGTGATTGTTGATAAATCAAAATAGATTGATAAAAAAAATTAGAAAAAAGAAGGTATGGGTTCCATTTATAAAGGGCTTTGACTGCAAAAGGATTTTATGTTTGATTCCAGAAGTAATAGAAAGAGACTAAAGTTTATCAAATGGTGTCAGGGAGTGTGTGAAATGGTCAGTTCTGTGCTTTATAAAGATTAATTTGACAGTTGAATGGAAGATTTACTGGAAAGGAGAGAGACTTGAGGTAGGCAGAACTCTATTGACATACATAGCCCTAGCTTTACCATTGAGAAGTTTATGTTCAATATGCCTAGAGGAGACCAAGGGGTTTTTTATGTATAATTTGTTTTTTTTCCCAATTGCATGTAAAAGAAATTAAACATTTGTTTCTTAAAATTTTGAGTTCCAAATTCTCTCCCTTCCTTCCTCCCCTTACTCCCTTCCTGAGATGGCAAGTGATTTTATATAGGCTATATATGTGCAATCTTGCAAAACATTTTTTTCAATATTAGTCATGCTGTGAAAGAAAACATAAACCAAACACACAGGCACACACATACATGAAAAAAAGAAAGAAAGAAAAATAATAGTATGCTTTGATCTGCATTCAGACTCCTTCAGTTCTTTCTCTGGAGGTGGATAGCATTTTTCATCATAAATTCTTCAAATTTATCTTGGATATTTGTATTGCTAAGAATAACTAAGTCATTCACAGTTGATCATCAGACAAATTTGATTTCTGTGTACAGAGTTCTTCTGGTTCTGCTCGCTTCACTTCACATCATTTCATATAAATCTTCCTAAGTTGTTTTTTTTTTCCTGAAACCATTGACTTCATCATCTCTTATAGTGCAATAGTACTCTATCACAATAAAATACCACAACTTGTTTAACCATCCTCTAATTGATTTATCAATTCCCTCAGTTCCCAATTATTTATCACCACAAAAACAATAGCTATAAATACTTTTGTATATATAGGCCTTTTTCCTTTTTTTCTTTGATCTCCCTGATATACAGACCTATTAGTGGTATTGGTGGCTGAAAGATTATAAAGAATTTTTTTTTAGGATTTTGGATATAGTTCTAAATTATTCTCCAAAATGGCTGAATCAGTTCACAATTTCATGAACAATGCATTAGTCTGCTATTTTGCCACATCCTATCCAGTATTTATCATTTTCATTTTTTGTCATATTAGCCAATGAGTATGAGGTGGTACCTCAGAGAGGGGAATATGATTTTTGATAGTTTTGATTTTTAACTCCAATTTTTGATAAATTTGTCTCAATTCCCTATTTGAGAAATGAGGCCATTATCAGATAAATTTGCTATATTTTTTTCCAACTTCCTGCTTTCCTTCTAATATTGACTGAATTTTTTCTGTAATTTTAAAAAATTTCATGTAGTCAAAATTATCAATTTTACCCACCCTCCATGATTCTCTCTACTTATTCTTTGGTCATGAACTCTTCTATTATCTAGCTAAATCCTGTGTTATCCTGATTGTGTTTCCACAGGACTTGAATTGTTTCTTTCTGGATGCTTGCAATATTTTCTCCTTGACCTGGGAACTCTGGAATTTGGCTACAATATTCCTAGGAGTTTTCCTTTGGGGATCTCTCTCAGGAGGTCATTGATGGATTCTTTCCATTTCTATCTTACCCTCTCGTTCTAGAATATCAGGGCAGTTTTCCTTGATAATTTCTTGAAAGATGATGTCTAGGCTCTTTTTTTGATCATGGCTTTCAGATAGTCTAATAATTTTTTTTAAATTCTCTCTCCTGGATCTATTTTCCAGGTCAGTTGTTTTTTTTTTTTTTTTTCAAATGAGATAATTCACATTGTATTCTATTTTTTTTCATTTTTTTTGGTTTTGTTTTACAATGTCTTGATTTCTTATAAAGTCACTAGCTTCCAAGTGCTCCATTCTAATTTTTAAAGAAGTATTTTCTTCAGTGAGCTTTTGGACTTCCTTTTCCATTTGGCCAATTCTGCTTTGTAAGGCATTTTTCTCCTCATTGGCTTTTTGAATCTCTTTTGCATTTGGGTTAGGCTATTTTTAAGGTGTTATTTCCTTCAGTATTTTTGGGTCTCCTTTAGCAAGCTGTTGACTAGTTTTTGATGATTTTCTTTCATCACTCTCATTTCTCTTCCCAGTATTTCCTCTGCTTCTCTTACTTGCTTCTCAAAATCCTTTTTGAACTATTCCATGGCCTGACACTGATTCAAATTTTTCTTGGAGGCTTTGGATGTAGAAGCTTTGACTTTGTTGTCTTCTTCTGGTTGTATGTTTTGATCTTCTTTGTCACCAAAGAAAGATTCTATGGTCTGACTTTTTTGCAGTTTGCTCATGATCCCAGCCAATTTCTTGAGTTTTAAACTCTTTATTAAGGTAGGGGTCTGCTTCCAGTGTGGAGAATGTATTGTCCCAAGCTTCAGGTGTTTTGTGCAGCTGTTTTCAGAGATACTGCTAGGGACCTGTAAGTTTTCAGTTCTTCCAAGGTGGTACAATCAAGGGCAAGGCCTTTCCTGGCCTGTGCTCTGGTCTATGAGTGAGCACAAGCACTTTTTTTTGCTTTGGAACTGTGAGGAGGATTCACTCTCCACTGCCACTACAAACTCCACCATGCCAACACTCTTCCTCACCCTAGGATTGCCACCCAGAACTATGACCCAGACCCAAGCACAGACAAAGCAAGAGAAACCTGCCTCAGCACCAGCAAAGAGATCTGTGCAATACCCCTCTGATCAGCCACTAGATTCCCCTTCAGTCTGTGGGCCTGAAGCCCTGGAAGCAGCTACCACACTGGGACTGCACTGGACTGGGATGGAGCTTCTCTCTCACTGTGGTCACAGACTTTTCTTACTAACCTCCTAAGTTGTCTTTGGCATTTGTGGGTTGAGAAGTCTGGAAACCACCACCACTGTCTGTGATTCAGTCCCCTGAGGCCTGCTCATAGAAGCCTGTTTTGCCTGAACACCCATGATGAACTGTATTTCTCTCACAGTCTGGCATGATAGACCTTTCTAATCAACCACCCAGGTTGTCTTGAGCTGGAAATTTGTTTCACTCTGTCTTTTTGTGGGTTCTGCTGCTCTAGAATTTGTTTAGAGCCATTTTTACAGGTATTTGGAGGGGTTTGAGGGACAGCTCAAGCAAGTCACTGCTTTTACACTGTCATCTTGGCCAGCAATTAATATTTCTCTAATTGTTTATATTTGTTTTTATTTGTGTGAGAACTGTTTTGTAATTTTGTTAATATAGTTCCTGGGTTTGTCTTGGCAGGTAGACTTCTAAACATTTTATACTGTTTGCAATTATTTTAAGTGGAACTTCTCAATCTCTTCCAACTGAGTTTTGTTGGTATATAGAAATGCTAGTGATTTGTGTAAGTTTATTTTATATCCTGTAACTTTGCCAAGGTTGTCAATTGTTTTAACAAGTTTTTTTTTCTTCTTTTTGTTGACTCTCTAGGATTTTTTAAATATACCATCATATCCTCTTCAAACAGTAATAGCTTTGTTTTCTCATTATATATTCTAATTTCTTCAAATTCTTTTTCTTATCTTATTGATATAGTTAACATTTTGAGTACAATATTGAATAATAATAGTGGCGATGGACATTTTGAATTTACCACTCATCTTATTCATCTTATTGAAAGGTTTCTGATTTATTCCTATTATAAATAATGTTTGCTCTTGGTTTAAGATAAATATTACTTATATTTTTAAGAAAAGCTCAATGGAGCCAAGATGGAGCAAAGGCAGGGATTCACTTGAGCTCTCCCAAATTCCCCTCCAAAGAATTTTAAAATTATTATTCAAAACAAATTCTGGATCAGTAGAACCAACAAACATGGGGTAAAACAATTTTCCAGGCCAAGATAACTTAAAAGGTTGGCAGGAAAAGTCTGTCTCACCAGGGTAAGATTAGATCACAGTTCAGCACAGGCCATGCCAGCTCAGGCTGCACCCTGGTAAACCAGCAGTAGGACTTGGGGGGGACTGAATTAGCAGTGGTGTATCTTCAGGAGCACTTAGCACACAGATGGTAAGGGATCAGACAACTGGTAGAAAGAAGGTTACAGGGGACCCTTTTGGGAGACTGGGAAAAGGACTCTGATTGTCCATCCACAGTTCTGGGTCATATTCTCAAGGTGAGGAGGAGCACTAGCAGGAACTGAGACCCTGGACACAGTTCCAGAGTGGAGAAGAGTGATTATGGTAACTCACAGACCAGAGCATAGGCCAGGAGAGCAGTGACCGTATGTTTCATTAGATCATACCAACTTGGAGGAACTGAAAACTTACATACCCCCAGAAGTAGCTCTGAAAATAGCAGTACAAAAAACTTGAATCTTGGGACAGTACTCCTTCCACCCCTAGAGCAAAGCCCAACTTTCACATAAAGTTAAAAGTCAATAAATAGAATGGAAAAATGAACAAACAACGAAAGAACCTGACCATAAAAAGTTACTATGGTGACAGGGAAGATCAAAACACAAACTCAGAAAAAAATAATTTCAAAACAACTATATGCAAAGCCTCAAAGAAAAATGTGAATTGGTCTCAGTCCCTGGAAGAGCTCAAAAATTATTTCAAAAATCAAATAATAGAAATAGAGTAAAAGTCAGGAAGAAAAATGAGAATGATGCAAGAAAATCAAGATAAAAAGAGTTACTGCCTTGCTAAAGGAGGTACAAAATATTGAGGAAAACGGTACTTTAAAAATAGGCCAAATGGTAAAAGAGGCACAAAAATCCACTAAATAGAAATCTTAAAAAAACAGAATTTCCCAAATGGAAAAAGAGGTACAAAAATTCACTGAAGAAAATAACTCTTTAAAAAGTAGAATATGCCAAATGGAAAAGGAAATATAAAAGTTCATTAAAGAAAATAATACCTAAAAAAAAATAGAATTGGGCAATTGGAAGCTAATGACTCCATGAGACATCAAGAAATAATAAATCAAACTCAAAAGAAAATTAAAAAAATAAATGAAAATGTGAAATATCTTACTGAAATAATAACTGACCTTGAAAATATCAAAGAGAAATAATTTAAGAATGATTGGACTAGTTAAAAGCCATGATCAAAAAAAAAGTCTAAACATATTTCAAAAAAAAATATCAAGTAAAGTTTCCCTGATATCATAGTGCCAGAGGGTAAAATTCACTCCACCACTTTGACTTCTTTGTTCCCCTAGTCATTATTAATACCAGGGACAAACCCTGATTCTCTGAATAGAGATGAAATGTAACATAAAATAAAGGTGTTTTTTTTAAATAAAGCTAATTTTCAGAATGAAAAACCAACAAAATTTCAGTTTCTTTTATTTAATTATTTAGAAAATGTTTCTTGTTTTGGACAAGAATAACTTGAATTATGTAATTTCCCTATCAAATTAGCCAACTTGATCTGTGACATTTAAAAGCGCATGCTCTGGAAAAATGCAATTTTTTAAAAAGGTATCTGAGCCAGGGGGCAGAACCAAGATGGCAGATTAGAGGCAACCCAGCTGAACTCTCTCAATATTTCCCTCCAAAAAAACTTTAAAATGATGCCTCAAGTAAAATTTTGGAGCAGTAGAGCCCAAAAAATGGTCAAAGTGAGACATTTTTCAAGCCTTAGAAAACTTAATAGGTTTGCAAAAGATGTTTGTGGCACTGGGTGGAGGCCTGTTCACAGCCAGCACACATGGCAGCAGCAGCAACAGAAGCTTTAGGAGCTCTGAGACCAGAGATGGTAAGGGTGTTGGTGAGAAGAATGGTCAGAAAGAGATTACAGGGAACACTTTGCTGATGGTGGGTACAGCTTGCACTTACTGCCAAGTTTATTGTGCATATACAGTTCTGGGTTGCAATTTCTGAGCATAGAGGAGTGCTCAGAGTTGGTAACAAGGGAGCAGGGGTTCTGGTTACAATTACAAGGCAAAGAAATTACTGGCACTTGTGGCTGCAGGGGAGCAAGGAAACTTACAGGGTAAAAGCAAGAGAGCAGACCAGGAAAGCTGTGACCATATCTCTCCCCATATCACACCACCTTAGAAGCACTGAAAACATGTAGATCCTTGAAACTACCTCTGAAAATAGCAGCACCAAATAACTTGAAGATTAGGAAAATGCTTTCCCAACATGAAGTGAGCAGAGCCCAACTTTAGCATAAAGTCCAACATCAAGAAATAGGCTAGAAAATGGGTGGAGGGGAGGGAAACCCAGTAACAACAAAAACAAAATTATTTGACCTTAAACAGCTACTCTGGTGGTAGGGAAGATCAAGACATAAACTCAGAAGAAGACAACAATGTGAAAACAGACACATGAAAAAAGCCTCAAAGAAAAATGCTAATTGGATCCAAGCCCAAAAAGAATTCTTGAAAGAGATAAAAGTGGTAGGGGGGAAAATTGGGAAATGAAATTAGTGTTGCAAGAAAATTATAAAAAGAGATCTAACAGCTTGGTAAAAGAGGCAGAAAAAATTCACTGAAGAAAAAAAAACTCCTTAAAGAATAGAATTGGCCAAATGGAAAAGGAGTTATAAAATCTCGCTGAAGAAAATAATTTCCCAAAAATTAGAATCAGATGAGTCAAAGCTAATGACTTTATGAGACATCAAGAAACAATAAAATAAAGTCAAAGAAATAAAAAATAGAAGAAAATGTGAAATATCTCATCAAAAATAAAAAACTGACCTGGAAAAATAGATTGAAGAGAGATAATTTAAGAAGTATCAGACTACCTGAAAGCCATGATCAAAAAGAGCTTAGTCATAATATTTCAAGAAACTATCAAGGAAAACTTCCACAATATCTTAGATCTAGAATGTAAAAGAGACATTGAAATAATCTACCAATCATCTGAAAAAGATCCCAAAATGAAAACTACCAGCAATATTACAGCTAAATTCTAGAGCTCACAGGTTAAAGAGAAAATATATTAATCAGACAGAACCAATTCAAATATTGTGGAGCCATATTCAAGATCACAAAAGATTTAGCAGCTTTCACCTCAAAGTACTGGAAGACTTGGAATATGACATTCTGAAAGGCAAAAGACTAGTATTACAAACATATTACATTATTACAAAATAACCTACCCAGCAAAAACAAGTATAATGATTCAGCGAGAAAGGGATATTAAATGAAATAGAGGAATTTCAAACTTCCTGAGGAAAAGACCATAGTTAAATAGAAAATTTGACATTCAAACAAAAGACTGAAGAGAAGTATAAAAAGGTAAACATGAAAGAGTAATCATAACAAACAATGAAGTTAAATTGTTTACATTTCTATACGAGATGATATATGGAGCTCCTAAGAATTTAATCATTATTAGGGCAGTTAAAAGTTGAAATTATCTTTCAAAAAATGAGGAGGGATAAGAATGAATGATGCCCTGGGAAAAGGAGAAAGGGAAAGGTAGAATTAGGAATATCTGCTCATCTAAAAGAAGTGCTCAAGGAAGATCTTTTACAGTGGAGGAGAGCTGGCATGGTGGAGCTTTGTAATGGCAGTGGAGAGGAAATCCTCCTCACAGTTCCAAGACAGAAAAGAATGCTTGTGGTCACTCATAGACTAGAGCACAGGCCAGGAAAGGAGTAAACTCCTCACCCTAGACCATAGCAACTTGGAAGAACTGAAAATTTACAGGTCCCTAGAAATATCTCTGAAAACAGCTGCACAATACCCCTGAAGCTTGGGACAGTACATTCTCCACACTGGAAGCAGACCCTTACCTTAATAAAGAGTTTGTAACTCAAGTAATTGACAGAGATCATGAGCAAGCAGCGCAAAAAGAGTCAGACCACAGAATCTTACTTTGGTGACAAAGAATATTAAAACATACAGCCAGAAGAAGACAAAAAAGTCAAAGCTCCTACATCCAAAGCCTCCAAGAAAAATATGAATTGGTCTCAGGCCATGGAAGAGCTCAGAAAGGATTTTGAGAAGCAAGTAAGAGAAGTAGAGGAAAAAACTGAGAGCGATGCAAGAAAATCATGAAAAACGAGTCAACAATTTGCTAAAGGAGACCCAAAAAAATAATGAAGAAAATAACACCTTAAAAGATAGCCTAACACAAATGGCAAAAGAGGTCCAAAAAGCAAATGAGGAGAACAATGCCCTAAAAAGCAAAATTGGCCAACTGGAAAAGGAAGTCCAAAAGATTACTGAAGAAAATACTTCCTTAAAAATTAGAATGGGGCAATTGGAAACTAGGGACAATTTGAGAAATCAAGGCACTGTAGGAATGAAAAAACAGAAGAGAATGTGAAATATCTCATTGGGAAAACAACTGACCTGGAAAATAGATCCAGGAGAGAGAACTTAAAAATTATTAGACTATCTGAAAGCTATGATCAAAAAAAGAGCCTAGACATCATCTTTGAAGAAATTATCAAGGAAAACTGCCCTAATATTTTAGAACCAGGGGGCAAAATAGAAATTGAAAGAATCCACCGATCACCTCCTGAAAGAGATCCCCAAAGAAAGCTCCTAGGGATGTTGTAGCCAAATTCCAGAGTTCCCAGGTCAAGGAGATGATATTGCAAGCAGCCACAAGGTAACAATTCAAGTACTGTGGAAACAAAATCAGAATAACACAAGATTTAGCAGCTTCTACATTAAGAGTCCAGAGGGCATGGAGTATAATTTTCTAGAGGGCAAAGGAGATAGGATTACAACCAAGAATCACCTACCCAGCAAAACTGAGTGTAATCCTTCTGGGGGACAATGGTCATTCAGTGAAATAGGGGACTTTCAGGCATTCTTGATGAAAATACCAAAGCTGAATAGAAAATTTGACTTTCAAAAACAAGACTCAAGTGAAACATGAAGAGGTAAACAGAAAAGAAAAATCATAAGAGACTTATTAAGGTTGAATTGTTTACATTCATACGTGGAAAGATGATATTTGTAACTCAAGAGACCTTTGTCAGTGTTAGGGTAGTTGGAGGGTAAAAATTATATGTATGTAATAGACAGACAGACAGATAGATAGATAGATAGATAGATAGATAGATAGATAGATAGATAGATAGATAGATAGATAGATGACACAGGGTGAGTTGAAGATGAAGGGGTGATATTTGGAGAATAAAATTAAGGGGTGAGAGAGGATTATACTGGGAGAAGGAGAAAGGGAGAGGTAGAATGGGGTAAATTATCTCACATGAAACAGACAAGAAAAGGCTTTTACAGTAGAGGTGAAATGGGGGAAGGTGAGAGGGAATGGGTGAATCTTATTCTCATTGAATTTGGCTTAAGGAGGGAATAACATACATACTCAATTGGGTATGGAAATCTATCTTACCCTACAGGAAAATAGGGAGGGAAAGGGACAAGAAAGCAAGGGGATGATAGAGGGAAGGGCAGATTGTGGGAGGGGGTAATCAAAAGCAAACACTTCTGAGGAGGGACAGGGTCAAAAGAGAGAATAGAATAAATGGGGGGTGGGATAGGATGAAGGGAAATACAGTTAGTTTTTCACAACATGAATACTATGGAAGTCTTTTGCATTACTATGTATGTATAACCTGTATCAAGTTGCTTGCCTTTTCAATGAGGGTGGGTGGGAAGGAAGGAAGGGAGAAAATTTGGAACCCAAAGTTTTAAAAACACATATAAAAAATTGTTTTCACATGCAACTGGGAAATAAGAAATACAGGAAATGGGGTATAGAAATCTATCCTGCCCTACATGAAAATAGAAGGGAAAGGGGATAAGAGAAGTGAGAGTGAGATAGAAGGGAGGGCAGATTAGGGGAAAGGGTATACAGAATGCATGTCATATTGGGGTTGGGGGAGGGATGAGAAGGGGAGAAACTTTGGAACTCAAAATCTTGTGGAAGTGAATGTTGAAAACTAAAAATAAAAAAAATGTAAAGTGGGAAAAAAAGAAGTAAGTCAAGGCATGATCCCTTTAATAATAACTTTAAAAAAAATCAAACTGGGAGAGGAAGACCCTCAGGGTTGCTGGCCAAATGAGACACAGTTACCATTTACGTTCACTCTGAACCTGAAGGACATGGTCAGGCTTGTACTTTAGGAAAATCACTTAAGAGGCTAAATAGAATATGGATTCCAGTAGAGAGAGACTAAACACAGGCAGAGAGACTAATAAATAGGCTATTGTAATAATTCAGTGTGAGGTGATGAGGGCCTGCACTAGAGTATTGGAAGTATCAGAACAAAAAAGGAGCCATATGGTGAAATCAATAGGTCTTAGCAACAATTAGATATGGGGCATAAGTGTGGAATTCAGGATGACTCCTAAATTTCAAGACTAAGGGACTGGGATGAGGGTGTTGCTACGTATGGTAACAGGGAAGGTAGAAGGGTAAAAGAAAGATTTAGGAACAAAGGTAATGCATTCCATTTTTGACCTTTTAAGTTTAAGATATCTACTGGGCATCTAATTCAATATTCCTGAAACACAGAGATGCAAGAGTTAGGGTCAGGAGACATGTAGGGGCAGGAAAATAATATTTAAGAATCATGAGCATATGGAATATGATATTCTGTAAGGCAACTAGTGGAGAATCATTGGAATACAACCAAGGATCAAATACCCAGTGAAACTGAGTATGATCTTTCAGGGGAAGAGATGGATAGTCAACGAAACAGGGGACCTCCAAACCTTCGTGATAAAAAGATCAGAGCTCAACAGAAAATTTGATCTTCAAATACAAGGCTCAAGAGAGACATAAAAAGGTAAATGGGACAGAAAGAAACAACATGTTATTAATAAGTGCAAACTGTTTACATCCCTACAAGGGAAGATGACACTTGTAACTCTGGAGAACTGTACTGTTATTACTCCATGTTAAAGGGGTATACATCAGTGGGGTGGATATAAGTTGACTTTGATGTAATGAGAAAAAAAACTAATCAAGTAGGTTAAAGGGATCCAAGTCAATGGATTAATCTGATCTAATAAAGAAAATGTACTGGGAGAACAGGAAAGGAGGAGGCAAACAAAGGTAAACATTACAGGAAAAGGCACACAAACCTATTACAGTAGAGACAAAGAAGGGAGGGAGATGAGCATTGTTTGAACCTTATTCACCTCAAATTTGGCTTAAGAAGAGAATAACATAATCAGTTAGGTATAGAAATTTAACTTGCTCTATAGGCAGTAGGAGGCGAAAAGGGGAGAGAAAGGGGAGTGGGGATAGAAGGGAGGGAAGAATTAGTAAAAGTAAAGGGAAAGAAAAGGGAGGCGGCTAATAGAAGGGAGGCAGGACTGAGAGAGGCAGTGGTCAAAAGCAAAACACTAGTGAGGAGGAAAAAGGAGAAAGAAAAGCATAAATGGGGGAAAGGGGTGGGAAGGATGGAGAGAAAGACACATATAGTAATCATAACTGTGAATGTGAATGGAATGAACTCTCCCATAAAACAGAATCAGATAGCAGAATGGATTAAAAACCGTAATCCTACAATATGTTGTTTACAGAAAACACATTTGAAACAGAGGACACACACAGGGTAACGGTAAAAGGCTGGAGCAGAATATATTAAGCTTCAGCTGAAGTACAAAAAGCAGGGGTAGCAATCCTGATCTCAGACAAAGCAAAAACAAAAATAGATCTTATCAAAAGAGAAAAGGAAGAAAACTACATCCTGCTAAAAGGCAACATAGACAATGAAGTAATATCATTACTGAACATATATTCACCAAATGGCATAGTATCCAAATTCTTAGAGGAGAAGTTCAGGGAGTTACAGGAAGAAATATTCAGCAAAACTATACTAGTGGGGGACCTCAACCTCCCCCTCTCTGAACTAGATAAATCTAACCACAAAATAAACAAGAAAGAAGTTGAGGAAGTGAATAGAATATTAGAAAAGTTAAGTATGATAGACTTCTGGAGAAAATTGAATGGGGGTAGAAAGGAATATACTTTTTTTCTCAGTAGTACATGGCACATACACAAAAATTGACCATATTCTAACACATAAAAACCTCACACTCCAATGCAGAAAGGCAGAAATATTAAATGCATCCTTCTCAGATCATGATGCAATAAAAATTATATGTAATAAAGGGCCATGGAAAGATAGACTAAAAAATCATTGGAAACTAAAAAATCTAATCCTAAAAAATGATTGGGCCAAACAACAAATCATAGAAACAATCAATAACTTCATTCAAGAGAATGACAATAATGAGGCAATATACTAAAACTTATGAGATGCAGTAAAAGCAGTTCTTAGGGGAAATTTTAGATCTCGAAATGCTTACATAAATAAAATTTAAAAAGAGGAGATCAAGGAATTGGGCATACAACTAAAAAAACTAGAAAAAGAACAAATTAAAAATCCTCTATTAAATACCTAATTAGAAATACTGAAAACCAAAGGAGAAATTAAGAAAATAGAAATTAAGAAAACTATTGAACTAATAAATAAAACTAAGAGCTGGTTTTATGAAAAAACCAATAAAATAGATAAACTTTTCATTAATTTAATTAAAAAAAGAAAGAAGAAAACCAAATTAACAGTATCAAAAATGAAAAGGGTGAATTCACCACCAAGGAGGAAGAAATTAAAACAAAAATTAGGAACTATTTTGCCCAACTTTGTGCCAATAAATTTGAAAATCTTAGTGAAATGGATACATATCTACAAAAATATAAATTGCCCAGATTAACAGAAGAGGAAATAAAATACTTAAATAACCCCATCGCAGAAAAAGAAATTGAACAAGCCATTGATGTACTCTCTAGGAAAAAAATCTCCAGGCCCAGATGGATTTACAAGTGAATTCTACCAAAAATTTAAAGAACAATTAATTCCAATACTATATAGAATATCTGGGAAAATATGTGAAAAAGAGTGTTACCAAATATTTTTTATGATACAAATATGGTGCTGATACCCAAACCAGGAAGAGTCAAAACAGAGAAAGAAAATTATAGACCAATTTCCCTAATGAACATAGATACAAAATTTTTAAATAAAATATTAGCAAACAGATTACAGCAACTTATCAAAAGAATAATACACTATGCCCAAGTAGGATTTATACCAGGAATGCAGGGCTGGTTCAATATTAGGAAAAATATCAGCATAATTGATCATATCAACACCAAAACTAACAAAAACCACATGATCATCTCCACAGATGCAGAAAAAGCTTTTGACAAAATACAACACCCATTCCTATTAAAAACACCAAAGAGCACAGGAATAAATGGAGTCTTCCTTAAAATAATAAATAGCATGTACCTAAAACCTTCAGCAAGCATCATATGTAATGGGGACAAGCTAGAAGCATTTCCAAAAAGATGGGGAGTGAAACAAGGATATCCATTATCAGCACTGTTGTTCCATATGGCACTAGAAACATTAGCTTTAGCAATAAGAGAAGAAGAAGAAATTGAAGGTATTAGAATATGCAAAGAATAAACAAAGCTATCACTCTTTGCAGATGATATGATGATATACTTAGAGAATCCTAGAGAATCAAGTAAAACACTACTTGAAATAATAAACAACTTCAGCAAAGTTGCAGGCTATAAAATAAACACACAGAAATCATCAGCATTTCTATATATTACCAACAAACCCCAACAGCAAGAGACAAGAAGAGAAATGCCATTTAAAGTTACTGTACACATTATAAAATATTTAAAAGTCTACCTACCGAAACAAACCCAGGAACTATATGAACACAATTACAAAACACTTTTCACACAAATAATCTCAGATCTAAATAATTGGAAAAATGTCAGTTGCTCATGGGTAGGCCGAGCTAATATAATAAAAATGACAATTCTACCTAAGCTAATTTACTTAGTGCCATACCAATCAAACTACCAAAAAATTATTTTATAGAGTTAGAAAAAATAGCAACAAGATTCATTTGGAATAATAAAAGGTCAAGAATATCAGGGGAACTAACGAAAAGAAACACAGGGGAAGGTGGCCTAGCCATTCCAGATCTTAAATTGTAGTATAAAAGAGCAATCATCAAAACTGCTTGGTACTGACTAAAAAATAGAGTGGTGGATCAGTGAAATAGGTTAAGAATGCAAGACACAGTAGTCAATGACTATAGTAATCTACAGTTCGATAATTCCAAAGACTCCAGTTTCAGGCACAAGAACTCACTTTTTGACAAAAACTTCTGGGAAAATTGGAAAAGAGTATGGCAGAAACTAGACATAGACCAAAATCTCACCCCATATACCAAACTAAAGTCAAAATGGCTTCATGATTTAGATATAAAGGCTGATACTGTAAGCAAACTGGGAGAGCAATGAATAGTTTACCTATCAGATTTATGGAGAACAGAAGAATTCATGACCAAACAGGAGATAGAGAACATTATGAAAAGCAAAATGGATAACTTTGATTACATTAAATTGAAAAGTTTTTGCACATATCCAATGCAACTGACATTAGAAAGAAAGTAGAAAATTGGGAAAGAATTTTTACATCCAATGTCTCTGATAAGGGCCTCATTTCTAAAATATATAGAGAATTAAGTCAAATTTGTAAGAATACAAGTCATTCCCCAATTGATAAATGGCCAAAGGATATGAGCAGACAGTTCTCAGATGAAGAAATCAAAGCCATCTATAGTCACATGAAAAATGCTCTAAATCACTATTGATTAGAGAAATGCAAATCAAAACAACTCTGAGGTACCACATCACGCCTATCAGATTGGCCAACATGACAAAACAGGAAAATGATAAATGTTGGAGAAGATGTGGGAAAATTGGAACACTAATGCATTGTTGGTAGAGTTGTGAAATGATCCAAACATTTTGGAGAGCAATTGGGAACTATGCCCCAAGGACTATGAAAATGTGCATACCCTTTGATCCAGCAATAGCACTTCTAGGACCATATCCCAGAGAGATCATACAAATGGGAAAAGGACCCACATGTACAAAAATATTTATAGCAGCTCTTTTTTGTGGTAGTAAAGAATTGGAGATTGAGAGGATGCCCATCAATGGGGGAATGACTGAACAAGTTGTAGTATATCAATGTAATGGAATACTATTGTGCAATAAGAATTGAAGAGCAGGCAGACTTCAGCAAAACCTGGAAAGACTTGTATGGTCTGATGTGGAAGAAGTGAGCAGAACCAGGAGAATTTTGTACACAGTAACAGCCACGTTGTGCGATGACTAATATTGCTAGACTTAACCCTTCTCAGCAGTACAAGGATCTAAGACATCTCCAAAGGCCTCATAATGGAAAATGCTATCCCCAATGAAGAAAGAACTATGGAGTTTGAATTCAGATTGAAGCATATTATTTGTTATTTTTTTTCTTCTGTTGTGTTTTGTTTCCTCTTTCTGGTGGTTCCTCCCATTGGTTCTAATTCTTCCTTACAACATGACTAATATGAAAATATGTTTAATAGGAATATATATGTATAATCTATATCAGATTGAGCGTCATCTTGGGGAGGGAGGTGAGAGAGGGGGAGAAAAATTTAAAACTCAAAAGCTTATGAAAGTGATTGTTGACAATTCAAAAGATATTAATTTAAAGAAAAAATAATCATGAGTATAGAGATGGTAATTAAATCCAAGGGAAGTATTGAGATTACCAAGTGAAATATACAGAGGGAAAGAGAAGAGGGACCAGGACAGAGTCCTAAGAGACACTAATAGTTGAATTGTATGGTCTGGAGAATGACCCACAAAAGAGTATAGAAAAGGAGTGGTCAGATAGGAAAAGGAAAAGGAGAGAACTGCATCCCAAAACCTAGAAAGAAGAGGATATGAAAGAAGAGAGAGTGATTAACATTTTCAAAGGTTGTAGAGGTCAAAGAGAAGGAGGATTGAGAAAAAGTCATTGGATTTGGTAACTAAGAGATCATTAGTAAGATGAATGAAAAACATTTATTAAATATTTTCTATTTTCCAATCTCTATGTTAAATATATGTTATTTAACTAGATCTAATTTCTTCAGTATAAGAAATGCCTTGTAAGGAACTTCTTCCAAAAGCAAGATATTCCATACCCTCAAGGAATTTATAATCTAGTAGATAAAGGCAATTCATATAAAGGAAATGCCACTGACATGCAAAATCAATATATCCAAACTGAGTTTATTATTCCTACTTATACCTCCTGGGTGTCAATATCCAATAGACAATTTAATATGTGGGACTAGACATCAAGAAAAAGTCCCTATTCTTCAATTCTCACTTCTTCGAATAAGTTACTGCATAATGCTGAAGTCTACAGTGATCCCTCTCTCCTCTGAAGTTATATTCTGAACTATACAACCTATCTCTTGGTTCTTTGTACAAAATGCTTTGAAGGTACTAATTATGCCATATGCATAGTTCAACACCCTAACAAGTATACAAGTGCTTGAAGAAGAAACTATACCTGTTTTTCTTCTATTCTCCAAATAGTCCTAGCATTAAATCAATCAGCAAGCATTTATTAAGTCTCTATTATATACCAGGCATTCTTCTAGGAGCTAGGTATACAAATACAAAGAATGAAACAATTTCTACTCATAGAGATGCATTCTAAGAACTCTGATCGATGCAATGATCAATCATGATTCCAAAGGACTAATGATGAAGAAAGCTACACACCTCCTGAGAGAGAAGTAATGGACTAATATGCAGAATGAAAAACACATCTGCAACGCAGTTAATGTAGGGATTTGTTTTCATGACTATACTTATATGATACAAGGGTTTTGCATTTCTCTTTTTATGAGAGGAGGGACAGAGGAGAGGAAAAATGCTTAATATTTGAAAATAAGTATTTTTAGAAGACAGCATACATAGAAACAAATTTAACAGAGGGAAGGCACTAGCAGTGATGAGGAGCAGGAAAGGATTCATGCAGAGCTGATGTTCTCAAAGTGCAGTCTGAGATAAAAATTGTTTTCATAATAATACTAAGATGATATTTGCCTGTTGAAATAGTTCTCCCTTTTCCAACTACATATTTGTGTGAGGCCATTGTTTTACATATACTTCAAACAAAATAACATATCCCAACAGATTGAATATAGAAGCAGATATAAAAATCCAGCTGTCTTCTATTAAGGTAGATATTAAAGAGATTTGCAAAATATGGAAAACGTTGCCATTCTCTTCACTTTTTTTGTTTTGAAAAATATACCTATTTTTCATGAAATATGGTATTTTAACTTATAATGGATTGGTTTCCATTTTAAATGAATTAATAAATACATATTTTAAATGCATCCATTTTAATGTCTAATATGACAAATATCGACAGATACAATGAACAAAACAAAAGTACTTTGGTGTACTCAAGTGATCTTAAGAATATAAAAGGGACCTAAGCCCAAAAAGTTTGAGAAACACTGATTTAGAGGATGGTGCTTGAACTTCATCTTAAGAGACAGAACAAAGAGATTGTGTTAGGCAAGGGGTAGGAGAGAACTTATCGATTTCAAACATGGGGGAGGGCTAATGCAAAGGCCCAGAAAGGAGAGATGGTTACTTGTGTTAGGAATAGAGACAAGGCCAGTTTGGTTGGATTACAGGATACCAGAGAGGAGAAATGTGGAGTAAGTCTGACAAGATAGGTTGGCACTAGCTTGTGAATGACTTTAAAGGGTAAAGAGAGGACTTTTCATTTAATATAGGCCATAGAAAGCTATTAGAGTTTACTGAGTAGGGAAGTGACATGGTCAGAATAGCTTGTAACAAAAACCATTTTTTAAAATGTATTGACATGTTTTGTTTTTAACTTACAAACATTTCCATATTAACCCTACTGCATGAGAGCTCTCTTATACCAAATTAAAACAATTAATGAAGCCAATAATATATGACTTTCGCTCATACGTCAATAGCACAAACAGGCCTCTAATTTTAAAGTGTTTTTTTTTAATAATAGAAAACTATTTTGACTCCCTTCCCCCAACACACGCACACACACACACACACACACACACCAATGGAAAAGGAAGAGAAAGGGAAAACAAAGTCCTTATAATAAGCATGCATAATCAAGGAAAACAAATTCTATCATTGGCTGTTTTCAAAATTTTGTATTTCATTCAGCATTGTAAATCCATCACCTGTCAAGAGATGCATAATATATTTTATCATATTCTACTGGAATCGTGGAGTTTCAGTGTATTGATGATCATATTTCTCAACAGTTCCCAAAGTTGTTTATCTTTACAGTTGTTATTGCAAAACTGTTCTTTTTTTTTTTTTTTTTTTTTTTTTTTTTAGGCAATTGGAGTTAAGTGAGTTGCCCAGGGTCACATAGCTAGTAAGTGCCAAGTGTTTGGTCTGAGGCCACATTTGAAATCAGGTCCTCCTGATTTAAGGGCCAGTGCTCTATCCATTGTGCCACCTAATTGGCCCTTAAAACTATTCCTTTTATTCTGCTAATTTTATTCTTTACCAGTTCATAAAAGTTTTCAAGGTTGTTTATTTTTTTTAATACTGAAATCCCAGCTTAAATTGTCCCTCTGGTTCTGCTTGTTTTACTCAGCATCAGTCCATATAAATCTTTCCTTGTCTGTTTAAAATCATCTATTTCCTCATTTCTTACAGCACAATTGTATTCCATCACATTCATTCATAGTCAGTCCTCATTGTTTATGGATTCTATATTTGCAAATTTGTCTATTTGTTAAAATTTATTTGTAACCCCAAATAAATACTCATAATACTTTCATAGTCATTTGTAGACATGTGCAGAATGGTAATACATTTTAGTCACCTGACCCACATGTTTCCAATTGAGGTCGAACAAGATGATGCTCTTCTTCCTGTTTCAGCTCTCATATTGTAAATAAGTATCATTTTTATAGTCCACTTACTACCACATTTTTTGCATTTTTATGCTTTTTGTTAATGATTTCACTATTTAAAATAGCCCCCATGTGTAATGTTAAAGTGCTATCTAGTGTTTCTCAGTACAAGAAGGCTGTGATGTGCATTATGGAGAAAATACATGTGTTAAATAAGCTTTGTTGAGGCATGAATTATAGTGCTGATGGCCGTGAATTCAATGTTAATGAATCAACAATATGGCTCATCCAGAAAAAGTAAAAGGAAATTTGCTGTACATGAGGTTGCTCTGGAAAGTGCTAAAGTAAATGTTGTGACTAGAGGCTCACAGAAACAAATCTTGTATTTCTCCTAGGAGCAATAGTTCACTATTTGTAGTGACGTTATAGAAAATATATACCATGAATGATGAGAATCAACTGTACCACAATTTATTCAGCCATTCTCAGTGCTATTCTGAATCTTAAAAGAAATAATGGATGTAAAGCATTTTGCAAACCTCAAAATGCAGTATATAATGCCAGGTAGGAAAAGTAGTAGTAGCAGTAGTAGTAGTAGTAGTAGTAGTCGTAGTAGTAGTAGCAGCAGCAGCAGCAGCAGCAGCAGTAGCAGCAGCAATAGTAGTTATTAGGCCTCCAGTCTGGTGATGATGATTTCATTACCTGAGACTTCTACTATACTTCCACTGAGCTTAAACAATGTTTAAAGGGAAAAATACAGGGGTGTATTGGTAAATGTTTAACAGCAGAGCTCTCCAGAAGGAAAATACACACACATATACATATATATGTATGTATGTTCACTTCTAAGTTAACTTCCATTAATAATACTTTCTTAATTCTAAGCAATAAAAAATAAAATAAAATTCTGATTTGTAACTCTTGCTGATTTCTTAGGTGTACTGTTCACAATGAAAATTTGACAATGAGCTCTCACAAGCAAGTCACAGCCCTTCATCCTCAGTTGATGAATATCCCTCTAATTTCTACTTTTTTGGTACCACAAAAGAGCTGTTATATTGTACATATAAGATATATTGCTATTTGTTGTTTTTTTGGATACAGGACTAGCAGTTGTGTAGCTGGGTCAGAGGGAATGTGCTGTTTAGTAACATATTGTAACTCCAAATTGCTTTCAAGAATGGTTGTACCAAGTCACAGGTCCAAAAACACTATATCAATATGCCTGTTTTCCCATAACCCCTAGAATATTTATCATTTTATTTTTTTGCCATCTTTATGAATTGAATTAGTCTCAGGATAGAATCTAATAATAGGTTAATTTTCATTTCAATAATTAGTAATGATTTGAGATTTGTTTTCATATGGCTATAAAGTGTTTCTTCATTATTAAAGCTTTAAATTGCACTAAGACTTTTGGGACACCCACTATATCTTAGAAAGAAGACCTTTATCAGATAAATTCCTATGTTTTCTACCTTTTAGTTATTCTCCTTTTAATCTTAGCTTTATTATGTTCATGAAAATTTTATATTATTATCAGTTTTATATCTTGTAATTTTCTCTTTAATTTGGTGATGATCATTTCTTCTACCTGAAAATCTGATAGGATCTTCCCCTTTTTTAATAATTGATTTATGATGTGCTTTTTTATATTTATTATATCTTCTGTTTATATCTATCATATCTAGGTCACATATCCATTTGGAGCTAGTCTTTGTAAATTTGTGAAGTTGTGGTATAAATCTAATTTCTTCCATGTATTTTCCCAGCATTTTTTGCCAAATACTTAGTCCTTATCCCAGTAACCGGATTCTTTATTTTTTTTTTACTACATACATTTCATTCTATAGGTTCCACTAATTGATCTTTTTTTTTAACCAGTATTAAGTTCTTTCAATAATTGCTGCTCACAAAACTCTAGTTTGAGAGATGGCACTGTGAGCCCCCTTTGTTTCTACTTTTTCCTTTTCGTTATTTCCCTCAAAATTCGTTATCTTTTTTACTCCTTGTGAAATTTATTTTTTCTCATTCTAAGCTAAAAAGTAATTCCTTGGTAGTTTGATTGGTATGGCATTAAATGGTAAATTAATTGTCATTTTTATCATATTGACTCATCCTACCCATGAGGGAATAATATTGTTCTAATCATTTAGGCTTTTCCTTATTTCTGCAAATAGTGGTTCATAATAGTGTTTATATAGTTATTGTTTATATCTTGGTAGATAGACTCCTAAGCACTTTATAAATTCTGTAGTTGATTGATTTCATTTTTATTTTTGTGACTATGTACTTTTTTTGGTTCAATATTATTTCCCCCAAGTTACATGTCAAGAAAATTTTAAGCATTCATTTTAACAAGATTGTGATTTCTAAATTTTTCTCCCTACCTCCCCTCCCCTTTTCTGAAAATAATAGGTAGTTTGATATAGTATATACATGTATTATCATGTAAAAGTATTTCCATATTAGTCACAGATCAAAAGAAAAAAAAATAAGAAAGAATAAAGTAAGTGGAAAAAAATATGCTTCAATTTGCATTCAGTGACCATCAGTTCTTTATATGGAGATAGATAGCATTTTCCTTCATGAGTCCTTTGTACTTGTCTTAGATAATTGTGCTGCTGAGAAGAGCTAAGTCATTCATAGCTGATCATCACACGATGTTGCCAATACTAAGTACAATGTTTTCCTGGTTCTACTAATTTCACTATGCATCAGTTCGTACAAGTCCTTCCAGGTTTTTGTAAAGTCTGCCTATTCATCATTTCTTATTCACAATAATATCCCAGTACATTCATATATCATAGCTTGTTTAGCCATTCCCCAATTGATGGGCACCCCTTCAATTTCCAATATTTTGGCATCACTAAAAGGTCTGCTATAAATATTTTTGTACATGTAGGTCCTTTTCCCTTTTTATGATCTCTTTGGGATACAGACATAGAAGTGACATTGCTGGATCAAAGGGTATGCAAAATTTGGATGCTCTTTGGGCATAGTTCCAAATTGTTCTCTAGATTGGCTGGATCAGTTCACAACTCCTCCAAAAGTGCATCAGTGTCCCAATTTTCCCACATCTTCTCCAACATTTATCATTGTTTTGTTAAATTAGTCAATCTGATAGGTGTAAGGTGGTATCTGAGTTGTTTTAATTTGCATTTCTGTAATAAAAGTGATTTAGAGCATTTCTTCATATGCCTACAGATAACTTTAATTTCTTCATCTGAAAACTACCTATTCATATCCTTTGACCATTTATCAATTGGGGAATGGTTTGTATTCCTATAAATTTCACTTAGTTCTCTATATATTTGAGAAATAAGGCCTTTATCGGAAACTTGGTGTAAAAATTATTTCCCAGTCTTCTGTTCTCCTTCTAATATTGGTTGCATGGCTTTTGTCTGTACAAAAGCTATTTAATTTAAAATAATCAAAATTTTCTATTTTACACTTTGTAATGCTCTCTGTCTCTTGTTTGGTCATGATCTGTTGCTATTTTAAGTGGAATTTCCCCTTATTATATCTTCCTGATGGGATTTATTGATTGATATTATAGAGAAATGCCAATTATTTGTGTGTATTTATTTTGTTTTCTGAAAATCTCCTGAAGTTATAAATTACTTCAATTAAGATATTACTTTAATCTTCAGGGTTCTTTAAATACATTATTATATCCTCTGAAAAAGTAATAATTTTGTTTTTTCTTTACATACTGTTATTCTCATTTTTATTATATTAATGCATATTTGTGGAATAAAGCAAGCATTTCCTTAACATAGTACAATAAAAATATGATTAGAGGGGTGGAACCAAGATGGCAGAGTAAAAGCAATGGCTTGCTGAGCTCTCCCCAAACCCCTCCAAACACCTGAAAAAAATGGCTCTAAACAAATTCTATAGAAACAGAAACCACAAAAAGACAGAGTGAAACAAATTTCAGCCCAAGACAACCTTGATGGTTGATTGGAAAGGTCTATTGTGCTGGGCTGGAAGAGCAGCACTGTTCAGCATAACCATGCAGGCAAAGACTGGGCCTCAGCAAACCTGGAGCATGCCTCAGAGGATTGAATCAAGGGGAGCTGTGGTGATTTCCAGACTTCTCAACCCACAAATGACAGACAACTTAAAAGGTCAGTAGGAAAGGTTTGTCGGTTCTTGGTGAGAGAGAAGCCCAGTCTGGTCCAAGTCCTGGCACTGCCCCAGGGCAGCAGCTGTTTCCACAGCTCTCAGCCCACAGACAAAGAGGAGAATCAAGTGGCTGATCAGAGGGGGATTGCAAGGATCTCTTTGCTGGTGCCGAGGCAGGATTCTCTTGTTTCGCCTGTGCTTGGATCTAAGTCACAGTGCTGAGTGGTGGTCCTGTGGTGAGGACTTCTGATGTGGTGGAGTTTATGGTGGCAGTAAAGAGGGAATGCTCCTCACAGTTCCAAGGCATAAAAGAGTGCTTGTGGTCACTCATACACCAGAATATAGGCCAGGAAAGGAGTAAACACCTCACCTTTGATCTTACCACCTTAGAAGAACTGAAAATTTGTAGGTTTCTAGAAGTATTTCTGAAAAGACCTGCACAAAATCCCTGAAGCTTGGGACAGTGCATTCTCTACCCTAGAAGTAGACCCCTACCTTAACAAAGAGTTTATAACTGACGTAATTGGCTGGGATCATAAGCAAACTGTGCAAAAAACGTCAGACCATAGAATCTTACTTTGATGACAAAGAAGATCAAAACATACAACCAGAAGAAGACAACAAAGTCAAAGCTCCTGCATGCAAAACCTTCAAAAAAAATATGAATTAGTCCCAGGCCATGGAGGAGCTTGAAAAGGATTTTGAGAAGCAAGTAAGAGAAGTAGAGGAAAATTAGGAAGAGAAATAAGAGTGATGCAAGAAAGTCATGAAAAACTAGTTAACAGCTTGCTAAAGGAGACCCAAAAAATACTGAAGAAAATAACACCTTTAAAAATAGACTCACCCAAATGACAAAAGATGTCCAAAAAGTCAATGACTAGAAGAATGCCTTCAAAAGCAGAATTGACCAAATGGAAAAGGAAGTCTAAAATCTCACTGGAGAAAATACTCCCTTAAAAATTAGAATGGAGCGATTGGAAGATAGTGACTTTATGAGAAATCAAGACATCATAAAACAAAACCAAAAGAATGAAAAAATAGAAGACAATATAAAATATCCCATTAGAAAAACAACCTACCTGGAAAATAGATCCAGGAGAGATAACTTAAAAATAATTGAACTCCCTGAAAGCCATAATAAAAAAAAAATAGCCTAGACATCATCTTTCAAGAAATTATCAAGGAAAACTGCCCTGATATTCTAGAACCAGAAGGTAAAATAGAAACTGAAAGAATCCACTGATCATCTCCTGAAAGAGATCCCCAAAGGAAAATTATCAGGAATATTACAGCCAAATTGCAGAAATCCCAGGTCAAGGAGAAAATATTGCAAGCAGCCAGAAATAAACAATTCAAGTATTGTGGAAACACAATTGGAATAATACAAGATTTAGCAGCTTCTACATCAAGGAACCAGAGGGCTTGGAATATAATATTCTGGAGGGCTAAGGAGATAAGATTATAGTCAAGAATCACCTACCCAGGAAAACTGAGAATAATCCTTCAGGGGAAAAAATGGATATTCAGTGAAATAGAGGACTTTCAAGCACTCTTGATGAAAAGATTGGAGGTGAATAGAAAACGTGACTTTCAAATACAAGACTCACAAGAAGCATGAAAAAGTAAACAGAAAAGAGAAATCATAAGGGACTTACTAAAGTTGAACTGTTTACATCCCTGCATGGAAAGATGATATTTGTAACTCATAAGCCCTTTCTCAGTATTAGGGTAGTAAAAGGGAATATATATATATACACACACACACACACACACACACACACACATATACACACATATATATGTATACACATGAACATATATATGTATGTGTATAGATATAGATACAGATACACATAGAGATATATAGACAGAGGGCACAGGGTGAGTTTAATATGAAGGGATGATATCTAAAAATAAAATTAAGGGTTGAGAGAGGATTGTACAGAGAGAATGAGAAAGGGTGAGGTAGAATGGGGTAAATTATCTCATGTACAAGAGGGAAGAAAAAGCTTTTACCATGGAGGGGAAGAGAGAGGCGTTGAGAGGGAATGAATGAATCTTACTCTCATTGGATTTGGCTTACAGAGTGAATAACATGCACATTCACTTGGGAATGGAAATCTATCTTACCCTGCAGGAAAATAGTGGGGAAGTGGATAAGAGAGGGATGGATGATAGAAGAGAGAGTAGATTGAGGGAGAGGATAATCAGAAGCAAATACTTTTGAGGAGGGACAAGCTCAAAGGAGAGAACAGAGTAAATGGGGGTTGGGGTAGGATGAAGGGAAATGTAGTTTTTCACAGCATAGATATTATGGAAGTTTTTTGCATGACTACACATGTATAACCTGTATCTAGTTGCTTGCCTTCTCAATGAGAGTGGGTGGGCAGGGAGGAAGAGAGTGAATTTGGAACCCAAAGTTTTAAAAAACAAATGTTAAAAACTGTTTTTTACATGCAACTGGGAAATAAGAAATGCAGGCAATGGGATATAGAAATCTATCCTGCCCTAAAAAAAAAAAAATAGAAGGGGGGAAGGATAAGAAAAGGGTGGGAGTGATAGATGGGAGGGCACATCAGGGGAAGGGGTATTCAGAATGCACACTGTCTTGGGGTGGGGGGAAGGGAAAAATGGGGAGAAAATTTGGAACTCGAGATCTTGTGGAAGTGAATGTTTAAAAATAAATTAATTAATAAAAATATGATTGTACATGAAAGTGCAAATGTGCTATGCACAACTTGCTATTTCTTTCAAATATACAACAAAATTATCATATAAATTTTTCCACCCTCCACTACTTCACCCTAGAGATAACTACCATTAGACACAAATCGGTGTGTGTGTATGTGTGTGTGTGTGTGTGTGTGTGTGTGTGTGTGTGTGTGTGTAAAATTATTCTATACATGCTTCTATTTATCAGTTCTTTCTCTGGATGCAGATAGCATCTTTTTTCATATATCTTTTGGGTATTTACAATAGTCAAAATAACTTATTCACTCAAAGACATTCATAAAACAATATTATTGTTACTGTATACAATGTTCTCTTCGTTCTACTTATTTCATTCTTCATTACTTCATGTAAATTTTTCCATGTTTTCCTGAGATCATTGAGCTCATAATTTCTTGAAGCACAGTAGTATTCCATCACAATTATATACCACAACTTATTCAGCCATTCCCCAATTGATGGGCATCCCTGCAATATCCAGTTCTTTGTCACCATAAAGAGAGCTGCTATAAATATTTTAGAACATATAGGTTCTTTTCTTTTTCCCCCAATCATATATGGAAATAGAACCAGAAGTGGTATTGATGGGTCAAAGGATATAGAGTTTGGATGAATTTATATCTCAATTTTTCCACATCCCCTCCAACATTTGTCACTTTCCCCTTTAATCATGTTAGCCTCTCTGGTAGGTGTAAGATGATATTTCAAGGTTTTATTTCCTAATTTGCATTTCTCTAATCAATAATGATTTAGAGCATTTTTTCATATGACTATAAATCATTTTGATTTCCTCATTGGAAAACTGCTTGTTTATATCCTTTGACCATTTATTGATTGGGGAATGACTCATTCCTATATATTTGACAAAGTTCTGCATATATTTTTGATATGAGACCTTTATTTAATAAACTACCTATAAAATTATTTCCCCCAAATTTTCTGCTTTCCTTCTGATCTTGGCTACATTTGTTTTATTTGTGCAAAAACTTTTTTAACTTACACAATAATAATTATCCATTTTATATCCAAATTTGCTTTGTATCTCTTGTTTATTTATAAATTGTTAGTCTATCCATAAGTATCATTAGTAATATGTTCCATGTTCTAATTTTCTTATAATATCTCTCTTCATATCTGGGTTATGTATCCATTTTGACCTTATCTTGGTATAAGATATTGTTCTATGCTCAGTTTCTGCCATAACGCTTTCCAGTTTTCCCAACTTTTTTTTATCAAACAATGAATTTTTATCCCAAAATCTTAAGTCTTTACACTTGTCAAATAAAATTATTCTTTCAATTTATTTTTATTGTCTTATCACTGCAGCCAACACTTTTATCACTGTGTCAAATAGAAATAACAATAGATGTCAACGTTCCCTTGTTTTTATTGGAAAAAAAATCCAGTTTGTTATATATAAAACAACATATCTTTGTTTTAGTTACACATTCTTTACTATTTTATGGAAAGGTCAATTTATTCCTATGTTTTCTAGGTTGATTTTTTAAAACAAAAATGGGTATTGTATTTTGTCAAAAGCTCTTTCTGTACCTCTTTATGTATCATGTGATTTTGTTCATTTTGTTACTAATATAGGTAATTAAATTTATTATTTGCCTAATATTAAACTAGGCATGCATTACTGGTATAATCCAAATGGGTCATAGAATAAATCCTTGTGATATGTTGTTTTAGCTTCCTTGCCACTGTGCTCTATAAGCAAAGTAAAATTGCAGTAAGTTCAAATGTTCATATGGTTTTTTTGTGCCCAGTCTGAGGTAGAGCCCTCCAAGATTGTATTGATCTGGTTAACCACAGTTGGACACACTGTACCTCAAGCCCACCATAGTGATGGCATTTTGTTACTCTTCAAGAATGAAGAACAGCAACTGTGTTTAGCTTCTTTGCTAATATTTTATTTACAATCTTTATATAACTATTCATTAGGTATTTGGTCTATAGTTTTCCTTTTTTCTGTTTTAACTCTCCCTTTCTTATGTATCAAGATCACATCTATGTCATAGAATGGATCTGGTGGTATTGTCCTTTCTTTTGTTGTATTTGTAATAGTTTATACAATATCAGAATCAGTTTAAATATTTTATTGAATTCTCTTGTGAATCCATATGGCTCTGGAGTCCCACACGCCTTCGAAGGTTTGTTTATGGTTCATTCAATATTTTACCCTAATTGGAGTGTTTAAATTATTTTTCTTGTTCTATTAATTCAGGTATTTTATTTTTTATAAATATCCATTTCTTGAATTTACATTGTCAGTTTTATTGGAATGTAGTTGGTCAAAATAGTTTCTAATATCTTTTATTTGTTGTGAAGTCTCCTTTTTTTGATTCTAAGAATTTGGTTTTCTTCTTTCTTCTTTTTCATAAAATTAGCTAATGACTGATGTTTAGAAAATAACTCCTTGTTTTATTTTTTTATTTATTTTAATCTGAACTGGTCAAAACATGGTAAAACACATATACACGGAATTTGGTGTAGCAATACATTCAACTCCAAAGGGTTGGCAACAGGGTAAGTGAGAATGAGGGAAGAATTAGTCAAAAGCAAAATAAACTCTAGCCTTGGAGAAGGGATAGTGAAGAGAAGTTTAAAAGAAAATAAGAAAAGGTAAAAATTAGGAATAAATAGGGAGTGAGAAGTAAAGAAAGCATAAAGTATTAGAAAAGAGAATGGAAGGAAATAATTAGCTATCAACTGGGAATTTGAATTATACAAACTCATTTGTAAAATGTAAGAGGTTGGCAGAATGGATTAGAAAGGAGAGATATTACTCAGAGAGAACAATTAGGATGCTAAAGTGATCTTCTAGGGAAGAAGTAATAAGGGCCTGAACTAAGGTAGAGGCTTCTATGTAGAGAGAAAGAGCCATGTGAAAATATTTTGTAGGGTAGACATAGCAAAATCTACCAACTTAATAGATAAATGATAAGAGAGAAAGTGAGTACTTAGGGATAAACTTTTTTACAAAACCAGGGAGAATGGAAGAATAAGGGAAGTTTGAAAGAGGGGTAAATTTAGGGGAAAATATATGTTCTATTTTCAACACACTGAGTATGAGATGTCTCTGTGATATTCAGTTTGAAAAGTCCAATAAGCAATTGGTGATGTATGATTGAAGCTTAAGAGAAAAAGACTGATCCTAGAAATCTAGGTCTATGGGTCATTTACAGAGAGAGGATAACAACCCACAGGAATTTATGAAAGTACTTAAAAAGGTAAAGTAGAGAGAAAAGACCTATGATGAGCTTTGAGGAATGCTAACATTTAGGGGTTGTGATATAGATGAGCTAGCTATGGAGACTGAAAGGCAGTGGTCATGCAGGTGGGAAGAAAACCAGTAGAGAATAGTGTCATGAAAACATAGAGAGGAGAACGGATACTGCAGGAGAAGATGATCAACAGCATCAAATTTCAAGATGTCAAAAAGGATGAGGTGGTAAACAATATCAAATGCTAACAAGAGATGAAAAACAATGGGTAGTGAGAGAATGGGAAAACATCATATTTGGTGATTAAAAAAATTATTGATGACTTTGGAAAAAAAGATTGAATTAAGTGATAAGTTTAGAAGCCAGATTGAAAAGTGTTAAGGAGTAAATGAGAGCAGAGGAAATGGAGGCATTAAGTAAAGACAAGTTTTGTTTGTTTGTTTGTTTTTCCCTAGCAATCTGAGTGATAAAGGGAGGAATATATCATATGGTGATTTAAGTTCTAGAAGAGTGGGGGAGATTTGGGCATGTTTGAAGACTATTATCTTCAAAGGTAAGGACCCAATAGATAGGGAGAACTTGAAGATTAAAGAAATCATGGTGGGGGCAATCTATTAGATAAGATGGGAGGGGAGAGGAGGGGATCAAAGTCAGATGTAGAGGAGTTGGCCCTGGCAAGGAAGAGAGTCACTTCTGTTTTAGAAATTGGGGAAAAAAGAAAAAAAGAACCTAGGGAAAGACTTGAAAGTTTTTTGAGGTAAAGAAAAAGGGAGACAAATGCCCTCAATTTTCTCAGTAAGTTAAGTGGTGGGCTCCTCAGCTCAGAGAGTGAGTATAGGGGAGGGTATGTGAGGATTGAAGAGAAAAGAAAAAAACAAATAAATAACTTCTGTAGGGAATTAGGGAATCAATTAGGGAGGAATGCAAACATTCCTTGCTGAATTTAAGGTCCAGTTGAAGTAGGATAGGATCAGCACAGGTGTATGACTTCTTTTAGATCCACTGAGTAGCATATGAGTAGGATACAGAAGACAGATGATAAAAGTGGCCCAGAGCTGGAGTATGGCAAAAGAAAAAAAGAGATAGAACATAGGGGTATGGAATGCTAGAGTACTAACAATGTGGAACTGCATTTTTTAATGAAAGCATTGAGATTGGTAAGCAAGGAAAGTGAAGTCAGAGCAGAGGTGGTTACATGAAAAAGCACTAAGATGCTGGGGGATTGGAGGATACTGGGATACATAACATGTGAACTAAATGTTTGCTAATTAACAAATGGTGTCATTTTCCCTAAAGCAGATATAGTCATCAAATCAACCTAATCCCAAGAGTCCAGTCATCAGAAATGGCCAGAGAAATATGCTTCTTACTTTTGCATTAGGCTAGGATTTAATATCCCTGGCTTTTAGTCCTTTTCATCACTAAACAAATACTTTTCTACTGTTACCTTATTTCTGCGAACTTGAACCTTTCACTCCAAGCTAGTCTGTTCATTTGTTTTCTTCTTCTGAAAATAAAGCAGTATGATATATCTAAAAGGATGCCATTCTTGGAGTCAGAACTCCTTGTTTTAACTACTGACTTTTCCATTTAATAGCTGCCTGACTTTAGCCACATCTTTGATTCTTAATTTCTGCATGTTATATGAGGGTATTGGATTACGCTATTGCTAAGTCCCTTATTGCTTTAAAGTTCTAGGAGTCTATGCCTGAGGTGATTCAATTCAATTCAATTTAAATCTATGCAATTCAATTCAACAAGCATTCATTAAACATATGGTATCTACCAAGCATTTTGCTAGAAAATGAAGACACAAAGACAAAAAGGAAACAGTCCCTAACATTAAGGAGCTCACAAATTACAGTAAAAAAAACACCATGTACACATATAAATAAGTTCCAAATATATGCACGATAAAGACAATTGGAGAGGGAGGTAAAGGAGGAATAATAACCTGACAATCAGCGAAGGTAGGAGGTAGCATCTGAGCTGAGACTTGAATGCAAATTAAGATTCCAAGAGACAGAGATGAAAAGAGAAAGTATTCTTAGAATAGAAAGGTTGGATGGTGAGGATGTATGTAAAGAAAAGGAGGCAGAGAATGGAATATCCTATGTAAAGAATAACAAGTACACCACTTTGGCTGCAATATAGTGTGCATGAAGAGTAATGTGAAATCAACCTATAAATATAGTTGGGAGCCAGACTGTAAAGGGCTTTAAATGACAGAAGAATGTGTAAGTTATCCTGGAGGAAATAAAGAGGAACTGAAGCTATTTGAGCACAAGAGTGACATGGTCAGACTTGTGTTTGCAATATCAACTTGGCAGCTATGCACAGGATGCATTGGAAAAGAGAGGGACATAAGGCAGGATCCCTAGGTAGGAGACGATTACAATTACCTAGACCAAAAGGGATTAGAAATTGAGCTATGTTGGGAGCTATGGGAGTCAAGATAAGGTCACAGGGGGAAGAAAAACTGTAGAGGAAAAATCAATAAGCTCTGTAAACTAGATATGGGGGAGGGGGAGGAGGAAGACTGAAGAGTCAAGAAAGATTCCCAAGTGATGAAGCAAGGTGACTGGAAGGATGGTGGAGTTCTCGACAGAAAAAGAAAAGTTAGAAAGAGGAGTGAGTTTGGAGAAAAAGCAAACGAGTTGTGTTTTAGACATGTGGAGTTTCAAATGAATATAGAACATTCAGACAGATCTGTATTGCAGGAAATCTTTAATGAAAGACCAGAGCTCAAGAAGTAAATTGAAGACATGGTATATAGAGTTGGGTACTATCTGCCCAGAGACAACAATTCAGCAAAATAGGAGATGATGAGACCACTAAAAGTACAGAGAAAGAAAATAAGAGGGACTTGGACAGAGGAATGTTATGTTCCCATATATAGTGGTTGCAGGGATGTTGTGAAAATGGGTGATGATCTAGCAATGGACATTGAGCAGTAGTAGTCATATATGTGGGATGTGAACCAGGAGAAAGTACTGTCATGAAAATTAAAGAAGGAAATGCATTGAGGAAGGAGTGGAAAGCCAACAGTGCAAAGTGTGGCACAGAGGCCAAGACAATTAAGGACTGAGAAAAGGTCATTATATTTAGAAAATAAGAGCTCATTGGTGACTGTGGAGAATGACCTTTCAGTTGAGTGATGGAGCCAGAAATCATAATAAAAAGGGTAGAAAAATTAGTGAGAGGAAAGAAAGTAGAGACTCCAAGTCTATAATGATTTTGTCTATGAATTTCACTGGGAAAGGGGAAAAAGTATATAGGATAATGGTCTGAGGGAATAGAATAATCAAGGGAAGGTTTTTTTAAGGATGAGAAAGATTGAAATATGATTATGTATAGCAAGGAAGGAATTAATGGATAAAGAGAGACAAAAAATTAAAGTTGGAGGAAGAGGAGAGAATGAAAGGGCAAGCTTTGGGAGGAGATATAAGGACATGGCATCAAACAGGGAAATAGAGGAGTGGACCTTGACAGGGAGATTGGAACAAAACAGAAGAGAATGGGTGAAGATATCATTATTTGAGGTTTATAATTAGGGAGAGCAATTTCACAACAGATGGTCTTTTTTTTCAAGTAAGCTATGAGAGAAGGTCTTTTGCTGAAAGGGAATAGAGATGGTGTGGTATTTCAGATGATTTGAAACATATCACATGAGAAGTATGATAGGGAGTCAATCAGGGAATAGAAAAAACATTATTGCCTTGCATATTAAGGACATAGATGAGATTAGATTTTACAGAGATTTGTAGTGGAACAAATCAGCATAGTTGCTTGACTTGCTATACCAGATATCATGAACATACTAGTAGGAAATGACACAGGGTCTTATGGAAGTCACCTAGGTTTGGAATTTGGAAAGGGATAGGACATGAAAACAGGGGATTCAGGGATAGAAGAAAGTATAAAGTTGAACTTTTTAACTATAGGTCCAGGATTTCAAAGGAAAGAAAATCCAGCAAAAGGGTAAGCAGTCTTGGGAAAGCAGGGATAGGTAGATTGAATGAAGGTTGTGGTGAGGATGGAAAATCCATTTAAGAAGTATAAGGCGAGGGGCAGCTAGGTGGTGCAGTAAGTAGAGCTCTGGCCTTGCAGTCAGGAGAACGTGAGTTCAAATCCAGCCTCAGACACTTAACACTTACTGGCTGTGTGACCCTGGGCAAGTCACTTAACCCTGATTGCCTCACCAAAATGCAAAAAAAAAAAAAGTATAAGGCACAGGAGGAGAGTTAGAAACTTAGGTTATTGCTAGAAAGATGAATTTCTGAGTTGACAATGTGGATCTGTATTATTTACCAAGAGGGCTGAGGTTGTGAAGTAAGGAAATTTTTATTGAATGTAAAATTAGAATACTTATGGGAAAAAGTGGTCAGATCATGATATGATCATCCCTATGCACAATTTAGGTAGAATAAAGATGCAGAAAGAACTAAGGCATTTGATGAACTGGGAAGCAAGCATGTTTGAGTGGTTATCAACATATATATATATTTAAGTCCCAGAATATGACAGCAGATGTTGGTGTGGTAAGACAGACAGCTCAATACTTAACTTATGTAGGAGAGAGAATAACCTAGGGACCAGTCATCAGGCACAATCTGGATAAGGGAACATTTTGATGGCATAAAATGTAAAGAGTACAGGTAGCTCAATTATGATGGTAAGGAGGAGGGTCATGTAGTAATATTGAGGAGCAAGGAGCATTCCTACACTTCTTTTTAACCTTATATTTCTGGAGGGCATGAGAAAAAGTACAACCAGTGCTAGAAAGAGTTGCCAGAGATGCAGTAGCTTCTGGGAGAGCCAGGATTTAGTTTAAAAAAAAAAAAAAAGGAACATGAAACAAAGGAGAACATAACTGAAGAGAAAGACCAAACAGCAAAAGACGTAGGAGAAGTAAAGCTAACATGAAAGGTAATAAGAAAGAAGTCTATGGTATCAGGGGAATGGAGCTTTTATTGAGATTAAATTACTGTCAGTCACAGGAATTCTAAGTGGAGGACAGAGTTTACTAGCCATTGGAAAGTAGACTGGCACACCCTTCCCATTAAGAATGTTATCTGTGCTCCAGGCACTGCTTTGAATTAAGTTTGATTATTGTAATCTTGAAAAAATAAGCATCAGAAATAAATAAGTAAAACCAATATCATTGGTGGTAGCTACTAGAAGTCAAGTTTGTTCTAGAAGAGGTAGAGTTTATTATAGAGGAGTCTGGAGGAATCATATGGAGCTAAGGGGCAAAATGAGAAAGCTCATGATTGAAGTTGTCATAAACAGTGGATACATCAACCTATAACAGCCTACCACAGATTCTGATTTCAGTGACATAGAACACCTTTGGACTTTTCTATCAGATGAGGGACTAAATTCTCTTGATCATCTTATATTCTCCCATTGCGTCATGCCTGGCACAGATGCATTCAACCCAACAGTAGGTTGCTTTGATGTCAGGACCCCCTCCCTCCTTGTCATTCTATGACATAATGGAATCAAATTAAGGCCCTATTTACCAGCTTTATTGCCTATTATTTTATAATACCCTGCTTCCAAAGTGCTCATTTATAGAGTGCTTAAGCTGCCATTGCTGGATGGAGTTTGCCATAAATGTCTCCACATGCACAGCACATAATGTGCCGCAACCATGGTAGAAAGTGAAGAGATCATTCTCAATTATTTCATATTGTCTATTTTATTGTCTTATTGTAATAAACTTTCATACCCTACACCACTTTAAAATCAATAGGTTGCATTAAAAATAATGAAAAGTGGTTATTAATCTTGGTTAGCTTTTCCGCTATTACTTTCTGATAATGATTCCATAATAGATGGAGGGTAATAATTATTCACTTATGATCAATAGGAACATTTTCAAATACTCCTATGTGTATCACTGTTATAACATCCACATGAGCTAGTGGTAATAAGGGAATAGATTTAAATATTCTTGCTTGGCATGAAGTTCTCCCCCTCTTCTCCCACCTGTGGACAATTTCTTCTTTTCCCAGGACAACCATTCTACCAGCAATATTTCGGTTGGCAAATAGCCCTGCATTTTGTTCCTGTATCTCATTGGTGCCACAACAACAGCAGGTATAATGGTCTTTCTGCTTTCCAATCCAAGATTCAATTCTACATGAGCAAATCCAGCTGTGTTTGAATCCAGCATTCAGGACCTGTAGCAAAGACAATCTGAGGAAAACTTCTCTAGTATAGGAACTAGAAAAGAAAAAGTTTCATAAAATAGGAGTCAGTACATTTGAGTTATAGCCAAAGGTGTACTGGAGTTAGTTCAAACCTAAGTTGATTGTTAAATGTTCATTGTAAGCATTTATACTTCTGAAATCTGTGAAGGGCTATAAATTAGGGTTCGGGTTATTGATCTTTTGTTTGTCTAGTCTTAAGAGAGTAATGGAGAAAAAAAATAACAATTCAGATTAAATGTAAAAGTGTGTCATGTCCCTTTGGAGAATTGGTTGATAAATATATCCAAGCACATTCCCAGTTAGAACCTTGGCTGTGACATTAACCTTAGGGAAGTCACTGAATCCCTCTTGATTTCTGTGTCCTGGTCTGTAGGATGAAGGGGTTAAATAAAATAATCTCAAAGATCCTTAATTCCTTCAACTTTTTAGGTATTTAAAATCCCTTCCAGGCCAGATGTTCTATATGTTAATATCCTGCCCAGCTCTAACAGTCTATGAATCCATGCATCTTTTAACATCATCTCCTTGGTATGCAGCAAGATTAAAGTTCCTGGAAAAAAATGAAGTACAAATTTAATTTTCTCAGGCAAAAACAAATAAACAAAAATGCTTGCCCAAGACCTAAGCTACATATGTGAAATTGAGATGAATTGACCTTTAGCTATGTATACACGCTCTTTCCAGCCCCTTCAATATTTCCACTTCAGCCTCACAGGACATCTCACTGGCTGCTGATTTTTTCACCTACTGAACTCAGGGTCTGAGTTTTTCCTCAAATTTCTCAGTATTGTAGATGGAGAAAAATAACTAAAAGGTAGATTATGTATCTATTTCTTACAATGCAGAAGTAATGAAAAGCCTTAAAACACTGATTGTATGGGATGATATCCTCAAGAAAAAAAAATAATAAAAAATTACACCCTCAACTCATAGGGGTATATGCATTGTAATAATCTAAGAAGAATGTTTATCTGAAGTCCAGGTCAACAGAAGCTAAGTAATAAAGCACAACAACAATGAAGACCACATTAAATTATCTCTGACTATGATTAAAGATCAAAGATCTTTTAATAAAACCCATCTTGGTTCTGTTTGTTAGAAATAGCTAGATGAACTGAAAGTTGGCAACTAAGGCTAGAGAATATGAAGATTCAACAGCTGAGCAGGAGAGGAAAGTGATGAGCTATATTTCTGCCACAGCCACAGAATCCAGGAATCCCAGAGGTGAAAGAAACCTGTTATCTAGTGCAACACCTTCCTAAACTAGAATCCACACCACAACATCTCTGACAATTGGTTATGCAGCTTCCGCTTGAAGCCTTGTGGTGATGGTGGTCTACTCTACCATTTCCCACAATGGTCCATTCCACGTTGGTGGAACTAATTGTTGGAAACATTTTTTCTCTTGAGTTAAATTTTGCTTTTGTTCATTTTCCACTTCTTGTTTTTTAGTCCCTTCCTCTGAGGTCAAGCAGAAAAAATAAAATCCATCATCCATGCAACAAGCCTTCAAATATTTGAAAGTAGGAGTCACATCCCCACTAAGTCTTTTCTTCAGGTTAAATAACATTATTTCCTTTAAATTATTTTCATCAGGTATGGTCTTCAGTACCCTCCATATCTTT
The DNA here is from genome assembly GCF_900497805.2 of Vombatus ursinus. Taxonomy (NCBI): domain Eukaryota; kingdom Metazoa; phylum Chordata; class Mammalia; order Diprotodontia; family Vombatidae; genus Vombatus; species Vombatus ursinus. Next base: position 5,477,320 of record NW_020954564.1, on the reverse strand, counting down.
TTTTTTTCTTTCCTCGAGACATGCTTCCAAAGTTGTCCTTCTAAAATGTAGCACCTAGAACTGAAGGAAATATTCCAATATGGTAATACCAGGGCAGATTACAGAAGGATAGCCATCATTTATCCTTTGTACTCTATACTTATAAAAATCCAATATAAGATCATGTTAGTTTTTGTTTTCTATTTTAAGAGTACCTTCCAGAGATATATATATAGATTTGGAGTAATAAGATTTGAGTGTGAATCCTGAGTCTGCCACTTGCTGCCATTGTGACCTAGAACAAGTCACTTTTTCCACCTCTGGACCTCAGCTTCCTAGTCTGTAAATTGAGAGGTATGGATGAAATGACTTCCAAGATTTTTTCTAGTTCCAAATCTATGATTCTATATGAGCCATTGTCTATACATATTTCCCTCATGCTGTAAATGTGTCACTACTCAATCATTATCACTGTTAAAGTCAGAGGTACTTTTCATCAAGGGTATGGAATAAAGAAATGAAAGGAAGATCAGAGAACCAGAAAGCTATGATTTTCAATTGGACATGATTTTGCCAACCATCTAGTCACTGAAACCTTCCATTTTACAATGAAGGAAATTGAGGCTCTAAAAGTGTTGTACAAGATTACAAAATATCTCTGTGATGGAGCTGAAACTGCTGTGGTCAAGACTTTCATCATTCTATGGATAACCTGGTGATGTATCACTATGAACATAGTTGGATTTGTTCTTAGTCAGCAGCTGTAAGTCAATCACCAGACCCAATATTCTAAGCTTTTCCAGTTTGGCAGGATCTATAGACCTCACATTCCAGAAGCATGGACTTCAGGAATCCAGGATCTCCACTATGTCATGGTGAGCATGGGTGCAGTACTCTAGTGGAGGTAAGAAATACATGTGTATGAAAAACATTGTGAATAACAGGGTTTAAGTGGGATTCAGCTGAATCTCTTTTCTAGGTTAGCTGTGATCTGTGCCAGGGTTAGTAGTGGGTGAACGAAGCCCTAAGATTGCTCTTGGCAGGGATGACAGGACTCCAATCTGGTTTGGACATTATCTGAAATTAAAATCAAACCTGACATATAGAGTTCTTGGCAGAAATATACTGCCCCTTTCACACCTGAGATTATCTCCCTCTAATTCCCTACTATATTAAGCAGGGAGGGATGGAGGCAATGTGCTACAGAAAGGAGTTGGATCAGCCTCCCTTTCTTTGTTCAATTATGGCACCTCTAGAAAACCTTCAAAGGCTGTCTCCTGATGGATATAAAATTAAAATGTGAATACCTGACCTTTAGGTGAGTCAGAGACCATTTTCAGAACCCCTATGATCTATAAAGCCCTAAAAGGTGGAACTGGGACATCAAGGTTTGACTAGATCCTGAGCCAATTTTCTTCCCTCAGTTTCCTCTCCTAGATCTAGAGCAGATGTCATGTCAGCTCGAATCCCCCATCTTGTCCTAGAGAAGCTATGGGCATTTTCCCCAACCCAAATGTCCTTGGACCCAATCCTTGAGTTATTATAATTGGACAAGATGGGAAATGAACCTGTATAATGAATTAGAGATCAGAAAAGAAACATGGCCTTGAAGTTAGAGTACTAGACTTGAAGTCAATCTGGATTTCAAATGTAGCCTCAGACACTTAATAGCTAAAATGACTCTGACCAAATAATTTAACAACTATAGACTTCAGGAACATTTTTTCTCAAATTAGTAAATTGGACTAGAATTCAGGGGTGGGGAACCTGTGGCCTCAAGGCCACATGTGGCCCTCTAGATCTTCAAGTGTGGCCCTTTGAATCCAAACGTCACAAAACAACTCACCTTAATAAAATGATTGGTTCTGTGACATTTGGATTCAGTCAAAAGGCCACATTTGAGGACCTACAGGGCCACATGTGGCCTTGAGGCCTCAGGTTCCCCACTCCTGGATTAAATTATTTCTCTAAGATTCCTTCTATCTTAGAATCTATGATCCAATGAAATCAATAGTCTGGTTCTGCTTACTGCTCAAGTTTTTTAATTAAGCCCCTTCTCCAGTTCCAAAATCTCAACTGATGATTCTCCTATATAGATTGAAAAATTATTTTAGTTAAATCCTATTTTAACATAGATGTTGTCAAATTCCTTAACTTAGCACCCACAACCATGTCTTGCATTGATCAATAAATGAATTGATTCCTAGGATTAGACTCTGACCAAATATGTTGACTGGCTCCCCTGGATTAAACTCAAATGAACTATTTAGGGATTATCTAAATATAAAAGAAAGATAATTTTATTTCTAATAAGAGGAACTGGGTTTAAATCCTAGTTCTCTATTTACCATTTGTGAGACACCAGACAAAGCAATTAATCTCTTGGTTTTCTCCTTTGTAAAATGAGAAGGGGAATAGGGTTGGAGATGATCTCTGACCTATTATCAGCTTAAAATTATGTGGTTCTGGTTTTTATAATGTTCACTATTCCTCCCTAAATCCTATTAAAGAAATGTTGATGGAGCTGTGAATTGGTCCAACTATTCTGAGAAAAAAAATAGAATATAGGAACACAGATCTGGCTCAAACCTCAAATAAAAGCCAAAATTTGTGGATATATCCAAATCAATTATTTAATGTCTGAAGAGTATGTCATTACATTTCAGGAATTTTTTTGAGTTATATATGCAAATACAAGCAAAACTTAAAAAAATATTCCTTGCCCTCAGGTAACTTATAGTCTAAAGGGATTTGAAACTTATGTAAGGGTAAGGTCAAGAAGTATACCTAATAATCACCGTCTAAGCAGGTTTTGGATTGAAAATGTCTTTCATGACTAGTTACTCAAATTAATTCCATTGATGCACTAAACAATAAAAGGAGGAAACTGTGGAGAAGGACACATTGCCAGAGCAAGAAAACCATAAAAGATGAGGTAAAGATATAAAACAAGGAGATATACAAGTCATATGAACAATAAGATAGAGGACTAGATGTTTTCTCTGATGCTTACAATCACTCCAACCTTTCCAAAGCTTAAATTATATGTCAAAGATAAAGCAACTTCAGTTATCTCCATGGTCTAAGACACTAAAAATCCCAAAGAATTTTTTTTAAATGAACTGAAGCTCACTGACCCTGAGCACAGTCAGCATCCCTCTCCCACCTCCCAGACTACTGGGAGTGAAGTTGCATAAGGAGACCCAAGGACATGACCCAGGCTGACAACTAAACCCACTTCAAAACCAGTCTCCCCTCCCTCTTCCCAGTGCCATGGAGACCTTGGCTCCAGGTTGTGGAAATTTGTTCAGGCTCTGACAGCCATAGTTCCTCAGGAGGAAAAGCCTAGTGGGGATCACAACTCTGCAACATTAGTGCTGCAAAGCTATGAAATTCCAGTACCAAGGTGGACAATTCTGTAGAATCAGTGCTGCAAACCTCTGAACTGCCAGGGCCAAGCCTGGATATGTCACACTCCACTACACCTGGGGGAAAGAACACAACCAGGTCTGATCAGCTAAAATCAGTTAGAACAAAGACCTGGGCTCTCAATTGCTCAGCATGGGAAGAGAGTGAGATGTTTTGTGATACAGAGGGCAGGGTGTATGCAATATAGGAGAATAATGGAGAAAAATTAAAGACTGAAATTACCAAACATTTCAGGAAGAGGAAAAATATATATAAATCTGAAGGCCTTAAATACAAGATTAATTTTAAAAACAGTAACTATAGAAAGAAATATGGCATCTAGATCTAATAAATGGGTTTGACTATCTATGAATAAATGTTGCAAAACAAAGGAAAACAATATGAAACTTGATGAGACAGAAGATCCCTATGAAATTTGAGAAGACCATAGAACAATATACTATCCCTGAGCATTTTTTTTGTTTGTTTTTGTTTTTATTAAGGCAATTGGGGTTGAGTGACTTGCCCAGGGTCGCACAGCTAATAAGTGTCAAGTATTTGGTCTGAGGCTGGATTTGAACTCAGGTCCTCCTGACTTCAGGACCAGTGCTCTATCTACTGTGCCACCTAGCTGCTCCCCTGAGTGCTTTTAAAAGAAAAGTAAGAATTATGAGGGTAGGATTTAAGGCTTGTATAGCAAAACTAATGGACAAAATAGAAAAAAAAATAAACTGGCATCTGCAATGGCATGCCTCATCATAGAATGCAAAAGAGAGAATAATACATTAGAAATGCAAATATGCAGAAGTGAATGAAAATCTAGAAGAAGAAAAGCAAAACAAACAAAAAACAATGAAACAAAAAAAAAGAAAACATGCTTACTCTGCAAGCAAAACATACTGATCTCAAAGATAGGCTGCATAGAGACCATCTAAGGATCATAAGTTTATCAGAAGAGCAAGACAGAAAAAAAAAAAACAACACTTTAGCACAATAATGAAGGAAATATTAGAATAGGACTGCTTAGAACTTCTAAACATAGAAAATGAAATAACACTTGAAAGAATTCACAGACCACCTCAAAATAAATTAAAATTGGAGACTGAAAACTCCAAGACATATGGTTAAATTTAACACTTCATTTCAGAAACACCAACGTCTGCAAGCAATCAGGAGAAAGACTTTCAAATACAAAGGACACAACATTCAAATAATGTAATACTATTCTGTACTCACTACAAACTGTAGGAGGGAATGGTACGATGTATTCCAAAGAGGAATTGAAGTTCAGGATGTAGTCCAGGGTTACATAGCCTACAAGTCTGAGCTTAACTGTACATGAAAAAAAAAAGACAAATATTCCATTATCAAGAGGGGTTTGAAACACTTTTGGGAAGAAGACCAGAACTGAAGAGATTATTTGTTTCTTGAACACCCCGCCTACAAGTAAATCAATGTTTGGGGCTTGGGGGACTACATGCAACATGGGAAGGCACATGAAGGGTAGGGAGGGGCAAAAGGATAAGGGAGATGGGAAAGAGTGTGTCATGTGCTAAAGTTAAATCAAAGGCTAGAAGTAAGGTCAAGCTGACATCTGTGGTCTCAGAAAGATTAGAACATATGGAGGAGTTGGTGAGGACTGGGAGGGGACTAAAAAGGGGAAAAGGAAGGAGGCCTTAGTTTGATGGTGGGAGGGGATTCCACTGATGAATGCCCCAATGAGCAAAGAGAGATAATCTTTGAAAGGGAGGTTGGGACCTTACAGTGGGTGTGGCCTGGGGGATCTGTTGATTGAAAAGTCTTTTCAGCTTATATCTGGAGAAGGAAAGTTGAAACCACTGGGACACCTAACACCTGGCAATTGTCAGGTGAGAAAAGATAATTGGGGAGGGTATAGATCAACAGTAATCTGAAAATCATGGACATGATCAGGCAGAGGCCCTACCCTAGGTCAGCATCCGCTCTGACACATTCAATAAACAGTGTTATTCTAGGAATGAGCAACAATGGAAAGGGGGAATACATAAAGCAAGTCCTATAAGGTGATGGCAGAAACTGCTAGGGCAGAAAGCCTAGAATGGATGCTTTGGAAGCTTTGATTACATGAAAAATAGAGAGAAGAGATACCAGATAATTATAGCGGATATGAATGAGGGACTAGAATAGTCAGAAGGAGAGAATGGGTAATGAAAGGAGTGAAAGACATTGTTTTTGGAAAGGTGAATAAAAAGTGAAATTTAAAAACTAATGAAGAAGTGGAGCCAGGATGGCAGAGAGAAGCCACAAAGTTGCCTGAGTTTTCTCCAGTTTCCCTCAGAAACAATGTTAAATCAAGAGTCTAAAAGAATTCTAGAGTAACCGAATCCACAAAAAGACAGAATGAAACAATTTTCCAGGTTAAGTAAACTTAGAAGGACTTTAGGAAAGGTCTGTCTCACTTGGGTAAAAGGGAAGTAAAGACCAGTACAGGTGATGTCCAGGCAAGCCAGCAGGAGGCTCTTAGCCAAACCACAAATCAGTAGTGAGGCTCCATGATCCTGGCTCAGCAGGCCAGCTATGAGATCTTCAGCTCCAGCACAGAAGACAAATTGCCAGCCTCAGAACACAGGGCACAACAGGCACAACTAGACTGGGCCACCCCAGTAAAAGGGGAAAGCTGCTATCTCTAAAAGCCCCAGAAAGCCAGTGACAAGGCCCCTGGTCCCAAAGAAAAAAGCTTGGGACAGTGCCCTCTGTACCCCAGCAGCAGAGTTCAACTCTTAAAAATGAGCAAAATAAATAAATAAATAAATGAAACAGAAATGAGCACTGACCATAGAAAACTACTATGATGACAGGGAAGATCCAAACACAAATGCAGAAGAGGACAACAATGTCAAAACACCTACATGCAAAACCTCAAAGGGGAATGTGAATTAGTCTCAAGCCAAAAAAGCCTTCTTGGAAGAGCTCAAAAAAGACTTTTAAAATCAAAGAGAGGTAGAAGAAAAGTTGGGAGAAGAAATGAGAGATGTGTAAGAGACAATCAACACCTTGGAAAAGGAAGGACAAAAAAATGACTGAAGAAAACAATTCCTTAATAAGTAGAATTGAATAAATGGAAAAGGAGGTACAAAAGTTAACTGAAGAAAAAAATTCCTTAAAAATTAAAATTGGGCAAGTGTAAGCTAATGACTCTATGAGACATCAAGAATCAATCAAACAAAATCAAAAGAATGAAAAAAATGGAAGAAAATGTAAAATACCTCATTGGAAAAACTATTGACCTGGAAAATAGATCAGGGAAAGATAATTTAAGAATTATTGGACTACCTGAAATCCATGATTAAAAAAAAGACCCTGGATACCATCTTTCAAGAAATCATCAAAGAAAACTGTCCTGATACCCTAGAACCAGAGGGTAAAATAGTCATTGAATGAATCCACCAATTACTTCCTGAGAGATTTTCCAAAATGAAAACTCCAAAATATATTGTAGCCAAATTCCAGAGTTATCAGGTCAAGGAGAAAATACTGCAAGCAGCCAGAAAGAAACAATTCAAATATTGTGGAGCCACAGTCAGGATTACACAGGACTTATCAACTTCTACATTAAAGAATGGGAAGGCTTGGAATATAATATTCCAGAAGGCATAGGAGCTTGGATTACAACCAAGAATCAAGCAGCCAGAAAAAATTGGGCATAGTATTTCAAGGGAAAAGATGGACATTCAATGAAATAGGGGACTTTCAAACTTTCCTGATGAACAGATCAGAGCTGAACAGAAAATTTTATCTTCAAATGCAAAACTCAAGAGAAGCATAAAAAGGTAAACAGGAAGAAAAAAAATGTTATTCAATAAGGTTAAACTGTTTATATTGATACATGGGAAGATGATACTTGTAATCTAAAAAATACAATGATACTTGTGATTCTAAAAATTAGAAAACAATGTGAAATATCTCATTGGAAAAACAACTGACCTGGAAAATAGATCCGGGAGAGAGAATTTAAAAATTACTGGACTATCTGAAAGCCATGATCAAAAAAAAGAGCCTAGACATCATCTTTCAAGAAATTATCAAGGAAAACTGACCTGATATTTTAGAACCAGAGAGCATAATAGAAATTGAAAGAATCCACCTATCATCTCCTGAAAGAGATCCCCAAAGGAAAACTCCTAGGAATATTGTAGCCAAATTCCAGAGTTCAGGTCAAGGAGAAAATATTACAAGCAGCCAGAAATAAACAATTCAAGTATTGTGGAAACAAAATCAGGATAACACAAGATTTAGCTGCTTCTACACTAAGGGACTGCAGGGCATGGAATATAATATTCCAGAGGGCCAAGGAGATAGGACTACAACCAAGAATCACCTGCCCAGCAAAACTGAGTATAATCCTTCAGGGGAAAAATGGTCATTCAGTGAAATAGAGGATTTTCAAACATTTTTGATGAAAAGACCGGAGCTGAATAGAAAATTTGACTTTCAAATACAAGAGTCAAGTGGAACATGAAAAGGTAAACAGGAAAGAGAAATCATAAGAGACTTATTAAGGTTGAACTGTTTACATTCCTGCATGGAAAGATGATATTTGTAATTCGTGAGACCTTTGTCAGTATGAGGGTAGTTGGAGGGAAAAAAATTATATGTATGTATGTATGTATGTATATAGATAGATAGAAAGACAGAAAGATAGATAGATAGATAGATAGATAGATAGATAGATAGATAGATAGATAGATAGATGATAGATAGATAGATACATAGATAGATAGATAGATAGATAGATAGATAGATAGATAGATAGATAGATAGATAGATAGATAGA